>NC_143044.1:17775000-18075000 GCF_057628025.1 Oncorhynchus mykiss | reverse complement strand
CTCGTCAAAGGTAAGGCATGAATTATATTTTTATTTCTGCGTTTTGTGTCGCGCCTGCAGGGTTGAAATATGGTTTCTCTCTTTGTTTTTACGGATCCTCAGATAATAGCATCATTTGCTTTCGCCGAAAAGTCTTTTTCAAATCTGACATGTTGGCTGGATTCACAACAAGTGTAGCTTTAATTTGCATGTGTGATTTAATGAAAGTTAGATTTTTATAGTAATTTATTTGAATTTGGAGCTCTATCCCAGAGAGGTTAACCAACTTTGCTATTTTTAGTTAGTTTTTTCGCATTTTTTGTTACTAATTTTGTACATAATGTTGCTGCTACTGTCTCGAGTGACCAAAAATAGCTTCTGGACATCAACAGCGATTACTCAACTCGAACTGGATTAAGATTTTTTTTCCCCCACGGGACGATTGAGCTAATGTAGGCTAATGTGATTCGCATGAAATTGTAAGGTATACTAGAGTTTCCCAGGACATATCTGATATTGTCAGAAAGCTTAAATTCTTGTTCATCTAACTACACTGTCCAATTTACAGTAGCTATTACAGTGAAATAATTCCATACTATTATATGAGGAGAGTGCACAATTTTGACAATAAAGTTATTAATAAACAAATTAGGCACATTTGTGCAGTCTTGATACAACATTTTGAACAGAAATGCAATGGTTCATGGGATCAGTCTAAAACTTAGCACATACGCTGCTGCCATCCAGTGGCCAAAATCTAAATTGCACCTGGGCTGGAATAATACATTATGGCCTTCCTCTTGCATTTCAAAGATGATGGTACCAAAATAATACAAAATAACATATATTTTATTATCTTTTACCAGATCTGTTATATTCTCCTACATTCCTTTCAAATGGTACCAAGTATATGCTTTTCCTTGCTTCAGGACCTGAGCCAAAGGAAGGTAGATTTGGGTATTTCAGTTTAGGCGAAGATTGAAAAAAAAAGGGCGGATCCTGCTTCCTGGAGACCAGGCCCTAATCCCCATCATTTGTGTGAAGAAAAAACGTAAATACGCGAGGCGGAAGTCTGGGTGTCTTGTGAGAATTAATCGGTGAGGGAGTAACCACTGCTCTCATTATTGTAAAACAAATTGGGCAATCTGCGATTAAGACTATCCTACCAATGGGACATAACTCTAATCTTATGTTTCACAGAGACTTGGCTGAACGACGACATGGATAATAAAGAGCTGGCTGGCTTCTCCTTGTTTTAGCAGGACAGAGCATCTACGTCTGGTAAGACGAGGGGCGGTGATGTCTATTTGTCAATAACTGCTATGTCTAATATTAAAGAAGTCTCGAGGTATTGCTCACCTGAGGTAGGACACCTCATAAGCTGTAGACAACACTGTCTACCAAGAGTTGACATCAATATTTGTAGACATCTACAGTACGGAGAACAAGTATTTGATACACTGCCGATTTTGCAGGTTTTCCTACTTACAAAGCATGTAGAGGTCCGTAATTTTATCATAGGTACACTTCAACTGTGAGAGACAGAATCTAAAACAAAAATCCAGAAAATCACATTGTATGATTTTTAAGTAATTAATTAGCATTTTATTGCATGACATAAGTATTTGATCACCTACCAACCAGTAAGAATTCCAGCTCTCACAGACGTGTTAGTTTTTCTTTACTTTACTTGTTTTCATTACCTGTAATAACTGCACCTGTTTGAACTCGTTACCTGTATAAAAGACACCTGTCCACACACTCAATCAAACAGACTCCAACCTCTCCACAATGGCCAGGACCAGAGAGCTGTGTAAGGACATCAGGGATAAAATTGTAGACCTGCACAAGGCAGGGATGGGCTACAGGACAATAGGCAAGCACCTTGGTGAGAAGGCAACAACTGTTGCCCCTGCCGATTTTGCAGGTTTTCCTACTTACAAAGCATGTAGAGGTCTGTAATTTTTTATCATCGGTACACTTCAACTGTGAGAGACGGAATCTAAAACAAAAATCCAGAAAATCACATTGTATGATTTTTAAGTAATTAATTAGCATTTTATTGCATGACATAAGTATTTGATCACCTACCAACTTGTTCTCCCTACTGTACTTACCACCAAACTGATGCTGGCACTAAGACTGCACTCAATGATCTGAAATAAGGCCATAAACAAACTTGGAAAAATTGGGTAACATACTCATCCAGAAGCGGCTCTCCCAGTGGCCGGGACGTTAATGCAGGCAAACTTAAATCCATGTTACCCAATTTCTACCAGCGTGTCATGTGCAACCAGAGGACAAAAACAGCAACTTTAGACCACCTTTTCTCCACACACAGAGATGCATACAAATATTGCCCTCCATTCAGCAAATCAAATCATAATTCTATCCTTCTGATTCCTGCTTACAAGGAAATACTAAAGCAGGAAGAACCAGTGATTCACTCAATACGGAAGTGTTTAGATGATTAAGATGCTACACTCCAGGACTCTTCTGCTAGCACAGACTGGAAAATGTTCCGGGATTCATCCAAAGACATTGAGGAGTATACCAGAACAGTCACCGGCTTCATTGTCACGTAGCTCGGAGTGGTGGGTACGGAGTCAGGCGCAGAGAGCAGAGGGTTTTGGGTTGCCGTATTTATTCCGGACAGAACAAGGTCACGCCAACAACAACAGGCAACAAAATAAGACCTACCCAAAACAGCACACCAAAACAGTTCAACAAATAAACAAACGCAACCATCCACAAACAGAACAGAAAATAAGCCTGCACAAAAGCAGACGGGCATAGATGACTTAAATAGCCCTGAACAAAACCCCAAACGAGAAACAGGTGAAACGAATATAGACATAACCAACAGAAAAAGGAAAAGGGAATCGGTGGCAGCTAGTTGACCAGTGACGACGACCACTGCCCGAACAGGAAGAGGAGCCACCTTCTCGGTGGAAGTCATGACAGTACCCCCCCGATGCACGCCACCGGCCTCGAGGGCTACCCGGTGTGCGAGGTGCAGGGTGATTCGGATGCAGGCGTTGGAAATCTCTCAGCTGTGATGGATCCAAGATGTCCTCCACCGGTACCCAGAACCTCTCCTCCTGACCGTACCCCTCCCAATCCACAAGGTACTGTAGGCCCCTCACCCGGCATCTAGAGAACATCTAGAATACCTGACAGAAGCCCGCACCAAAGCCGGCAGGCATAGACGGCTTAAATAGCCCTGAACAAAACCCCAAACGAGAAATAGGTGAAACCAATACAGACATAACCAACAGAAAAGCAGACTAACCATCAAACAGGCAAAGCGTCAATACAGGACTAAGATTGAATTCTACTACACAAGCTCTGACGCTGGTCTGATGTGGCAGGGCTTAAAAACTAGACTACAAAGGGAAAACCAGACGTGAGTTACCCAGTGACGCAAGCCTACCAGACGAGCTAAATGCCTTTTTATGCTCGCATTGAGGCAAGCAGCATTGAAGTATGCATGAGAGGACCAGCTGTTCCAGACAACTGTGTGATCACTTTCTCCGTAGCCGACGTGAGCAAGACCTTTTTAAGCAGGTCAACATTAACAAAGCTCAAAGCATGTGCGGACCAACTGGCAAGTGTCTTGACTGTCATTTTCAACCTCTACCTGTCCGAGTCTGTAATACCTATATGTTTCAAGCAGACTACCATAGTCCCTGTGCCCAAGAAAGTGAAGAGAACCAGCCTAAATGATTACCGCCCCATAGCACTCACGTCGGTAGCCATGAAGTGCTTTGAAAGGCTGGTCACATGGCTCACATCAACAACAGTGAGCCATGTTTCCGTGAAACAGAGGATGTTACAATCTCTGTCTCTCTGGAAGGCAACTCGTGCCCTAATTTCGTCCACCTTGTTATCTAGAGATTGGACATTGGTAAGTAATCTGCTCGGAAGAGGTGGATGGTGTGCTCGCCTTCAGAGTCTGACCAGTAGGCCTCTCTGGCTGCCTCTCCTGCGGCGACTGCATTGTTTTGGGTCGGGTACGAACAGGGTCCGAGGTGCGAACAAGGGATCCACTTCGAGAAAGAATATTCCTGGTCTTAATGTTGGTAAGTTGACATTGCTTTTATGTTCAATATTTCTTGAGATTTTCTGGGCTAACAACGTAAGAAATAATACATTAAAAACGTCATAGTTTCCTAAGGACCTGAAGCGAGGCGACCATCTCTGTCGGCGTCATCTTGCTTGACCATGCTGTATGTCATGTAACTGTTTTTTACATGCAATATGGTTTGTTGGCTTCACCAGACAGAGAATGCGCTCCAGTTTTGTGATGAAAGAAAGGTATGGTTGAATTTGTTCTGTTGTCACTATCTGATTGTCTCGGCCTTAGGCCTATGTATCATGATCGCAAGGCATATAAACGAACAGGTTATAGAGCAAACAATGCAATTATCACAACACAGGTTGTAAAATGGCTTTCTTTTCTGGCATGGGTTCCTCAGTGATTTTACCCACGCATTGCTACTGCTTAATCGCCACTTTAGCCCAGTAAGCACGCCTAAAGTGATTCTGATAGGTTTGAGAAAGGAAACACTCCTTGCGAGTATCTCAATTGTATAGTCCTCACATCCTTTATTTTCATCACCTTCTCAAAACCCAATGTGAGGTCAATATGAGTCTTGAATTTTGTCAACAAAATTGTGGCTTATTTGATAGAATGAAGTCCGTAATTCTTAGGTTCTTGTACAATGCTTATAAGTAGGACGTGACATCCTGACAATTTTTTTTCCATTTTAATGTAGCCAATGTCATGCTGGTGGGTGGTAACATTGAAATAAAACCCAGCCCTGAAAAGAAACGTAAACTTAAAGTATTAGCACATCTCATAGGGGAAACACAGGCTTTGACGAAGTTACCACTTTGGATTTCCCACTTCAAGCCCAAATATAGAAGACTTTTTCCCACTTCAAGCCCAAATATAGAAGACCTTTTCCCACTTCAAGCCCAAATTTAGAAGACTTTTTCCCACTTCAAGCCCAAATATAGAAGACTTTTTCCCACTTCAAGCCCAAATATAGAATACTTTTTCCCACTTCAAGCCCAAATATAGACTTTTTCCCACTTCAAGCCCAAATATATGTAATACTTTGACTAAAACTTTTTGACATAAATGGGCTTTTAAAATGACACGTCCGTCAACAACTGCCAAACATCGAAATACGACAGGGTATTTGTTCCCAAGTTTGTCTGAAGGGAAAGGAGTCTGTCATACATATTTTTGTCATGAAGTCATAAGTCATGAAGATTGAAAGACAGGCATAGACTATGGTAAATAGTCAAATAGTCAACTGAACTATAATAGAAATGTTAGATGTGGCATTGGCATCCCTCTCCATGTTCATACAGAACACATTTCTGCCTGAACTATGAGCAAACTCAGAGCTGTTTACACACAATTATTTCCTTTTGTCATATTTTATTGATTAATGGCTGATATTATATTTTCATATATTCTGCTGATGTGTCTTCAGAAGGAAGAAAGAAATATTAGGATGCTTTTCTGGGTGATCCAACAGGATCCACCTTGCCCTCAATGCATATGCAGATGTTCTACAGCCATCTGTCCATATGAATGCATTTGTATGTTCATGGGAGGAAATTGGTCCTCTGGGTAGAGTTGATGGATCCATTACTTAATTGATTTCCCATTGAAATTGAAGATTCTGATGACTGGTTCTATTAATTACACTTTCCGTTATCACAGTCTAAATTATTGGTTTCCATCATTGACAGAAACCCAGTGGGGATTTCACAATGTGCCTGCCTAACACAATATTTCATATGGCTTGCATACGGTACATGTCTGTATATGTCACTCTGTGTGGTCTGAACATCTAAGCTGCTACATCTTAATTTGACCTGTATTGTCGCAGCTAAATGATCCTGCAGCAACAGGATTTGAATGTTTAGTCTATAAGGTTGCTTGATCGGTACTCAAAATGAGGGTACATGAAAATTAGAAGTGTTCATGTAACTCTGTTAGTGATTTAAACAATTTAACTGAAAACCTGCACTAAGTTCATCGGTATTTCCTGCGGTGAAGGAAATTGTTCAGCAACAATAGTGATCAAATTTAAGATCCCACACCTGTAGCTGCTGCTCTCTACTAACTGAGCCTTGTCGGACTGTGCTATCAGATAGCCCTTGCTGTATGGCTATCCACACTTCTTCATTAGCCCCAGTAATGAGACTGATCACGTGGCCCTCTTGTCCAGACTCCACCGCAGCAGCCAGACACAGACATGCTGCAGACTGCATAACCAAGGCCAGCTGTCCTCGACATTACTCAACTGTTGTTTTAGGACGTTGGGAAATGGCGCCGCCTGCTCTGCTACCGGGAAATAGCATTGCTGTCTGCTGTGCTGTCATCCATCTTGCCCTGGGTGCCTTTGATCAAGGCTAGTAGGCCGGTAGCCACTAAATACAACATGTTCAAGTGTCTAAGGTCCAGTACACCATGTTCCTGTAACACGATAGTGTTGAGAGCTTCTCAGCTTGTTCAACAGCTAGCTTCTGTTCGATGAGGAAACCACAAGGCGATTTGGGTATCTGTTCTATGTTGGTATGATGGATTTTCATTCACATTGGAATGGGGTTCATTTCCAAGGGGGACAGCGTTTTGATGAGAGAGGGGTTTCATATCTTTGCTCTGGACGAGGAGGGATGTTACAACTATAGACATAGAACTGATATATGGACATCTGGAAATCTCAACCTGGGATAGTCTGTGTGACTGTAGGTAAATCTGGATGGCCTCCATGTTCAGTATGGTAGAGACATATTCATATTCAAGTATCACATTTTCAATAAAAAAATTGCCTCATTATGTGCAATGGAGTCAGCAATGGAGTTTTTGTTACAATGAATATAATCCAGGCTCATTCATGAGCGTATGAAAATACCCTGGAATGGGTTAACTGCAATCACAATGAGGAACAGGGAATGTATTCAACCTATGTTTATTCGATTAGCTGCAGTAAAACAAAGCAATACTGATCTGGATGCTTTTGAGAAATTCCTGCTAGAACCGACAGGCAAAGCTTCAATACAGGATTAAGATCAAATCCTGCTACGCCGGCGCTTATGCCCGTCCAATGTGAAAGAGCTTGCAGACTATCACGGATTTCAAAGGGAAACCAAGCCACAAACTGTCCAGTAACTTGAGCCTACCAGATGACCTACGGTAAATGCCTTCTATGCTCGCTTCGAGGCAAGTAACACTAAACCATGCATGAACCACAACACCAGCTGTTCCGGACGACTGTGTGATCTCGCTCTCCATAGCCGACGTGAATAAGACCTTTAAACAGGTTAACATTCACAAGGCCGCGGGGCCAGATGGATTACCAGGACGCGTACTTGGAGCATGCGCTGACCAGCTGGCAAGCGTCTTCACTGACATTTTCAACCCCTCCCTGACCCAGTCTGCAATACCTACATGTTTCAAGCATACCACCATAGGCCCTGTGCCCAAGAATGCCAAGGTAACCTAATGACTATTGCCCCATAGCATTCACATCTGTTGCAGTGGTGGCTCCTCAGAGGAGGAAGGGGAGGACCATCCTCAGTGAAATTTCATAAAAATAAAATAGTGGAACATAACATTTATTTAGTTATTTTTAGTAAAACTATATTAAATATATTCATGTCCCCAAATAATTGATTAAAATACACTTGTGCAGTGAAGGTATACAGTAACTTCAACAGCACTGTCTGGGGTAGCACCATGGTGTAGCTTCCGTCCTCCTCTGGCTATATTGACTTCAATACAGAACCTAGGAGGCCACCTAGGAGGCCATACCCCCTTCCATAGACAAACATGGTAACTATGACCACTTCTGGAGGATGTCCTCCAACCAATCAACGCTTTTGCAGTTTGAACTGACATGTTGCCCATCCAATCAGAGAATTAACCTAGTGACTTGTATTGGGATTGTGCCACTGAGCAATATGGGGGTTCTATGTGTTGAGAAGCTTGGTAACACTGTTGGATAGAGATTAAGATTGAAAAGTGATAGTTGAGCATTTTTGGGATATTATTCAATTCAAATGAGTTTTTTCAAATTACAGGAGACTAAGGAGGTTTATTATAAATTGTTTTCTTTGTTTTAGAACTCAATTTTTGTGTTCAGTTAGTGCAATTTATTTAAATTTGCCTTGTTAGCTACTGAAGTTATCTAGCTACCAGTGTGCAGCTTTCTCAACCAGAATGGTAGAATGGCCAATGCTGCTGGAAATTTTTGACTTTTTGTTGAAGAACCTCTTTCATTCTCTGGTGTATATGGAAAAGCTGCAAATTAAAAGCGAGGGTCGACCTCTGCCTGAGATCATTTTCAAGAAGACAAACGAAAGGTGAGGGTTTTCAATACCAACTGGTATCAAAGTATAGCTGGTTAATAACAGGGAGCCTTTCATCAAGCCGCTTGTATTGCTGGCCTTGCCTGCTTTTTGGAAAGTCTGAGCCTTGGTCGAAAGGTGGGTACAGTGACCCGAAGAACGTTGATCTTTCAGCTAAACGGCAAAACAAAAGCCGGGAGCATATAAATGCCCACATCAGATTCAAGCTTCTGGGAAAATGCTGCATCTATTATGACGAAGGTTTGCGTATTCAAACTGCGCAACACAACGAGAAAGTAAGAAAAAACAGGGATGTTCTCAAGTGGCTTATCAACACTGCATTTTTGGACATGCAAGAATTTGCTTTTAGAGGACACGATGAGAGGGAAAGTTCCAACAAGTACAATTACAAGGAGCTTGCAGAGGCAATTGCACAATACAATGGTTTACTTGCTGAACACGTCAAACTTTCGACTGTCTTTTCTGGAACGACTCCGAATGATTTGATAGCTTCCCATCGCATCATCCATTAAAATATTAGAGGTTGACGAAGCCTATTTTTTGCCTGTTCTCATGTTAGCTTACCACTTTCCTCTGGTATTTATTTAGCAAAGAACACATCACTCCGGATAGACACAAGCAGAAAATGTATGACATAAACAGCTGCCTAGGCTACACCTAAACATTAGAAATGTGACTTGCTGTATAGGATGAAAACCAGACTCTTTTTCAGGCTGACAAACTGTAGGATTCTAACACCATCATTAAGTTTGCTGATGACACGATGGTGGTAGGCCTGATCACCGACAACGATGTGAAAGCCTATAGGGAGGAGACAAGTGATCTGTCAGTGTGGTACCAGGACAACAACCTCTCCCTCAATGTCAGGAAGACAAAGGGAGGGCGGAGCAAGCCCCCATCCACATCAACGGGGCTGTAGTGGAGCGGGTCGGAGCTTCAAGTTCGTCGGTGTCTACATCACTAAGGAATGGTCCACACACAGTCGTGAATAAGGCATGACAATGCCTCTTTCCCTTCAGGAGGCTGAACAGATTTGGTATGGGCTTGGTATGGTATGGCAACGGCTTGGCATCCAACCTCAAGGCAGTACAGAGGGTAGTACGGATGGCCCAGTGCATCACTGGGGCTGAGCTCCCTGCCATCCAGGGCCTCTATACCAGAGGGTCAGAGGAAGGCCCGGAAAATTCAGCAATCTTATGACTGGGGGGTAGAAGCTGTTCAGGAGCCTTCAGGCTCCAGACTGAATGCTCCAGTACCAATTGCCGTGGGGTAGCAGAGTCTGGAACCTGAAGACTCCTGAACAGCTTCTACCCCCCAGTCATAAGATTGCTGAACAGGTAATCAAATGGCTACCTGGACTATTTGCATTGACCCATGTTATTGCACTGACTCTATGCAGACTCACTGAAACTACCCACACACTCACACATACAGGACTTACACTGACACTCCAATGCATGCATGCACCCACCCACAAACACCTTGATTGTTTAGTTACTTTGATGTATATGTACAGTACATATTACCTCAGCTACCTTGTAGCCCTGCACATTGACTCCTACCGATACTCCTTGTATATGGCCTTGTTATTGTTGTCTATTGTGTTACAATTTTCTATTTTTATTAGCAAATGTTTCTTTAACTGTGCATTGTTGGGAAAGGGCTTGTAAGTAAGTATTTCATGGTAAAATCTACACCTGTTGTATTCAGACCATGTGACAAATAATAATGTATTTGCTCTAATTCCCAGCTACTGTAGTGAATGAGGTGAGGTGAATCAAAACAATTCACACTGCGTATCATAACAAAGCCATAGTAATACCTTGCCTGCACCTCGATCTCAGCATAATAAGGACAATATCTGCAGGTGGCATGCAGGGCCCGGTCTCCCTCCCGCCAATCTCCTACACACAACATTAAATGGTTTAATGATCCTCGCTGCAGCCATGTAATCAATGTGTTGCGCTCAGAGCCTCAAAAAACGGTTTAGGGCCGTCTGAAGCAACGGTCCATCACACTGTTAAGCATGGGGGATTAATTTCACGGTAAAGGTTTGGCCCCTCAGTACTCTGAACATGGTTCAGACTGGTGAGTCAGCCTGAAACTAGAAGGATGAGAGGAACAGATGTCAGAGTGTTTGTCTGTGTAAGAAAGGCACACAAAAGAGGACAAGGCTCTGAACAGACAGATCGGAGACTGACTGAAAACTGGACTGTGAAAACAGGCCTCAACACTGATATTCACACACATGTTGTGTGCTACTTCTTGGTAATACCCAGATAGTACCATCCAAATACTTATTTGAATGGAAGCAAAACTACTGAACAGTAACGCACTTGAATCCCATTGGGTTTTCGTTTCAAATTCTTTATTTAAAATGAATGACAAATTATATCATATTGCCACAATTTAACACATACATCATATCAGAACCACTAGAGTGAACGCTGGTGTATTCAAGTGACTAATTCTCTCCACACAAAGCACACACAGTACTTTTCCAGACCATTGATAAAAGTGCATATCATCCTTCTCCATTTGACAGTCCACATTCATCACTCCGGATTATACAGGAGAAAAATGAAAATAGAAATTGAGTGCGCCATAAAATTTATATAATATTCAGTAGTTGACTACAGTGCATACCATATAAACAGTAAGTTGAGTTTGTGAATCATTCCAAAGGCTATATATCATCCTATATGATGACTGTCACGACTTCCGCCGAAGTTGGTGCCTCTCCTTGTTCGGGCGGCGTTCAGCGGTCGACGTCACTGGCTTTCTAGCCGCCACCGATCTATGTTTCTTTTTCCATTTGTTTTGTCTTGATTGTACACACCTGGTTTCCATTACGTATATATTTATTCCTTATTTAACCCTCTGGTTCCCACATGGTTTTGTGCGTGTTTGTTCTTTGTTAAGTGATCGCTCTTTTGTGTCGAGCTGGAATATTTTTCCCTGTATGGAATCAGTTTGTGATTTATTTGAGTAAAGTACATTTTTACTCAGTTCTGTGTCCTGCGCCTGACTCCGTCCTACCTGCTGCACACTGACACTTGACAGAAACAAGCACCTCGATATGGAGTCAGCTGGTACACCCAGTCCTCCGTTACCAGTGGAGGAGCGCTTCCAGCAGCATGCGACCATGCTACAAAATCTTGGCACAGCCATGGATCGTGTGCTGCACACCATGGAGCGATGGGAGAGAGGGGGTTTTCCCACACCCCCATCCACTTCACCACAACCCATGCCGCTGTCCACTCCTCCGTCACCAGAACCCAGTGGAGATCGGCTCTCGCTCCCTAGGGCATATGATGGGATGACTGCCGGGTGCCAGGGGTTCCTGCTCCAGTTGGAGCTCTACCTGGCGACTGTCCACCTGGCTCCCTCGGGACACGAGAATGTGTCCACCCTCATCTCCTGTTTGTCGGGGAGAGCACTTGAGTGGGCCAACGCCGTATGGGGGAGAGAAGGTGCAGCATTGGTCCACTATGATCATTTCACCCGCCGTTTCCGTGCGGTATTCGATCATCCACCTGAGGGGAGAGCGGCGGGGAAACGGTTGTTCCATCTTCGACAGGGGATGAGGAGTGCACAGGACATTGCACTGGACTTCAGGACCCTGGCAGCCAGCGTGGGAAGGAATGAAAGGACCCTGATCGACCATTACCAGTGCAGTCTACGTGAGGATGTTCATCAGGAGCTGGCATGCAGGGACAACACCCATAACCTCGATCAGCTGGTGGATTTATCCATCCATCTGGATAACCTGTTGGCCACCCGCGGACGTCCGGATCGGGGCCCGTCCATTCCATCCCACAGCACCTACGACTCTACACCTATGGAGCTCGGAGGTTGACCGGAGGGGGGGCCGTTTCCTGCACCACATGTGGCCGCAGAGGGCACACTGCTGGTCGGTGCTGGTAAGGTTCCCCAGGGAGTCGAGGCAGCAGGCAGGACACTGGTGGATCATCCCAGGTGAGTAGGCATCCGACTCACCCAGAGCTTCCTGTTGCGCACATGTGTGTATGTATATAATTTCCTGGGTTTTCCCTGCATTCCCGGTATAAGGCGCTAGTGGATTCAGGCGCAGCTGGGAACTTTATTGACGTTCATTCGCCATTAGATTAGGGATCCCTAATGTTCCTGTTGATGTGCCCTTCCCTGTACATGCCTTAGATAGTCGTCCTTTAGGGTCAGGGCTGATTAGGGAGGTCACAGCTCCAATATGTATGGTAACGCAGGAGGGTCATGAGGAGATATTTAGTCTCTTTCTGATCGATTCTCCTACATTTCCTGTGGTTTTTGGTCTTCCCTGGTTGGC
Organism: Oncorhynchus mykiss; assembly: GCF_057628025.1. NCBI lineage: Eukaryota > Metazoa > Chordata > Actinopteri > Salmoniformes > Salmonidae > Oncorhynchus > Oncorhynchus mykiss. The sequence goes on along the minus strand of NC_143044.1, from coordinate 18,062,303 downwards.
CTATCATGACCCCACTATTTCGTGGCAACAGAAGGCTCTCAAGGGATGGTCACGTCAGTGCTCAGGGAGGTGTGTATTTGTTTCCATAGGTGCAACTACGGTGGAGAGTCCAAACCAGGTCTCCACCATGCACATCCCCCCCTGAATATGCCGATTTGGCTCTCGCCTTCTGTAAGAAGAAGGCAATTCAACTACCACTCCATCGATGGGGGGGATTGTGCGATAAATCTCCTGGTAGACGCAGCACTTCCCAGGAGTCACGTGTATCCTCTGTCACAGGAGGAGACAGTGGCTATGGAAACATATGTCTCCGAATCTCTGGGACAGGGATACATTCGGCCTTCCACTTCACCTGCCTCCTCGAGTTTCTTTTTTTGTGAAGAAGAAGGATGTAGGTTTACGCCCATGTTTTGACTATCGAGGTATAAATCAATTCACGTTGAAGTACAGTTACCGGCTGCCTCTCATATCCAGTGTGACGGAGTCATTGCACAGGGCGCTTCTTCACAAAATTGGATCTCAGGAGGGCTTACAACCTGGTGCGTATCCGGGAGGGGGATGAGTGGAAGACAGCATTTAGTACCACCTCTGGGCACTATGAGTACCTCGTCATGCCGTACGGGTTGATGAATGCTCCATCAGTCTTGCAATCCTTTGTAGATGAGATTTTAAGGAACTTGCACAGTCAGGATGTAGTGGTGCATATAGATTACATTCTAATATACTCCGCTACATGCGCCGAGCATGTGTCCCTGGTGCATAAGGTACTTGGTCGACTGTTGGAGCATAACCTGTATGTCAAGGCTGAGAAATGTCTGTTCTTCCAACAGTCCGTCTCCTTCCTAGGGTACCACCTGACTGCATCAGGGGTGGAGATGGAAAATGATCGCATTTCAGCTGTGCGTAATTGGCCTACTACAACCACAGTAAAGGAGGTGCGGAGGTTCTTAGGGTTTGCCAACTACTACCGGAGGTTTATCCGGGGCTTTGGTCAGGTAGCGGCTCCCATTACCTCCTTGCTGATATGGGGACCGGAGGGACTGCGGTGGTCAGCTGGGGCGAACAGGGCTTTTGGTCACCCGAAGGCTCTGTTTACCTCTGCCCCCGTGCTGGCTCATCCTGATGCCTCCTTGGCGTTTATAGTAGAGGTGGGATAGGAGCTGTGCTGTCTCAGCGCTCAGGTACGCCACCAAAGCTCTGCCCCTGTGCTTTCTTCTCGAAGAAGCTCAGCCTAGCGGAGCGAAACTATGATGTGGGGGACCGGGAGTTGTTTGCTGTTGTCAAGGCTCCGAAGGCGTGGAGGCATTGGCTTGAGGGGGCTACCCTTTCCTCATTTGGACTGACCACCGCAATCTGGAGTACATCCGGGCAGCGAGGAGTCTGAACCCTCGCCAGGCAAGGTGGGCCATGTTTTTCACCCGTTTTGTTTTCACCCTATACTACAGACCAGGTTCCCAGAACGCTAAGGGAGATGCACTGTCCCGGATGTATGACACGGAGGAGCGGTCCACGGATCCCACTCCCATACTTCCGGCTTCTTGCCTGGTGGCACCGGTGGTATGGGAGGTGGATGCGGACATCGAGCGGGCGTTACGTACAGAGCCCACTCCCACCCAGTGTCCAGTTAGGCGTCTGTACGTTCCGTCTGATGTCCGCGATCGTTTGATCTGTTGGGCCCACACGTCATCCTCCTCTTGTCATCCTGTTATCGGTCAGACAGTGCGCTGTCTTAGTGGGAAGTACTGGTGGCTCACTTTAGCTAAGGACGTGAGGGTTTATGTTTCCTCCTGCTCGGTGTGTGCCCAGTGCAAGGCACCTAGACACCTGCCCAGAGGGAAATTACAACCCCTACCCGTTCCACAACGGCCGTGTTCACACCTATCGGTGGATTTCGTGACGGATGTTCCTCTGTCACAGGGAAACACCATGATACTGGTCGTTGTGGATTGGTTATCTAAGTCCTGACGTTTTAAAAAAATATTTATTTCACCTTTATTTAACCAGGTAGGCTAGTTGAGAACAAGTTCTCATTTACAACTGCGACCTGGCCAAGATAAAGCATAGCAGTGTGAACAGAAAACGACACAGAGTTACACATGGAGTAAACAATAAACAAGTCAATAACACAGTAGAAAAAAAAGAAGAAAAAAAGAGTCTATATACATTGTGGCAAAAGGCATGAGGAGGTAGGCAAATAATTACAATTTAGCACTGGAGTGATAAATGATCAGATGGTCATGTGCAGGTAGATATACTGGTCTGCAAAAGAGCAGAAAAGTAAATAAATAAAAACAGTATGGGGATGAGGTAGGTAAATTGGGTGGGCTATTTACCGATGGACTATGTACAGCTGCAGCGATCGGTTAGCTGCTCAGATAGCAGATGTTTAAAGTTGGTGAGGGAGATAAAAAATCCAGAGAATTGAACCCTGTGGCACCCCCATAGAGACTGCCAGAGGATCGGACAACATGCCTTCCGATTTGACACACTGAACTCTGTCTGCAAAGTAGTTGGTGAACCAGGCAAGGCAGTCATTAGAAAAACCGAGGCTACTGAGTCTGCCGATAAGAATATGGTGATTGACAGAGTCGAAAGCCATGGCCAGGTCGATGAAGACGGCTGCACAGTACTCTCTTTTATCGATGGCAGTTATGATATTGTTTAGTACCGTCTCCTTCCTTTGCCCGGTCTCCCTACGGCTCTACAGACTGCGGAGGCCCTGTTCACCCACTTCTTCTGGCACTACGGGGTGCCTGAGGATATAGTTTCTGATTGGGGTCCCCAGTTCACGTCTAGGGTCTGGAGGGCGTTTATGGAACACCTGGGGGTCTCGGTAAACCTAATCTCAGGTTTTCACCCAGAGAGAAATGGGCAGGTGGAGAGAGTTAACCAGGATGTGGGTAGGTGTCTGCGGTCCTATTGCCAGGACCGGCCGGGGTAGTGGGCAGCTTTCATCCCCTGGGTGAAAACTGGCCCAAAACTCCCTCCTCCACTCCTCTACTAACCTATCCATCCTCCACTAACCTAACCTATCTTAGTATGTACTAGGTTATCAGCCGGTCCTGGCACCATGGCTTCAGAGCCAAATCGAGGCACCTGCAATGGACGAATGGTTTCCGCGCTCGGAGGAGACATGGGACACTGCCCATGTGCACCTGCAACGGGCCATCAGGCGGCAGAATGCGAGCGCCAACCGCCACCGCAGTGAGGCCCCGGTGTAAGCACCAGGGGACCGGGTCTGGCTCCCAACCCGAAACCTACCCCTTCTCCTGCCCTGCCGGAAGATGGGTCCATGGTTTGTGGGGCCATTTAAAGTCCTGAGGAGACTGAACGAGGTTTGTTATAGGTTACAGCTCCCCCTGATTACCGTACTAACCCCTCGTTCCATGTGTCTCTCCTCAGGCCGGTGGTGGCTGGTCCGCTCCAGCAGTCTGAGGTGCGGGAGGTTCCTTCGTCCCCTCTGGAAATCGAGGGTGCCCCGGCGTATACTGTGCGAGCCGCCATTGACTCAAGGCGTCGGGCGAGGGGCCTTCAGTACCTTGTGGAGTGGGAGGGGTACGGTCCGGAGGAGAGTTGCTGGGTGCCGGTGGGGGACATCCTGGACCCTTCCTTACTGCAGGATTTTCACTGTCTCCACATGGATCGTCCTGTGCCTCCGGGTCGACCCTGAGGCCGGTGTCGGCGCGCAGCTGGAGCCGCGCGTCAAGGGGGGGGGGGGGGGGGGGTACTGTCACGACTTCCGCCGAAGTTGCTGCCTCTCCTTATTCAGGCAGCGTTCGGCGGTCGTCGTCGCCGGTCTACTAGCTGCCACCGATCCCTTTTTCCTTTTCGTTTGTTTTGGTCTAATTGTTTTCACCTGTTCCTTGTTGGGGTTTTGGAATGGGTGTTATTTAAGTTTGTTTAGCCCACTGGTGTTTGTGCGGGCTTGTTGTTATTGTACGTTAGTGGTGTATTGTTGATTTTGGGTTTTCGCTGTCCGGTGTTTGTAACAGTGGTATTGGGTTGTTGTTTGCGCCTGTGTTTTGGGCTTCACCCTATTTTGTACCTGTTCCTGTTACGGAGGACATTAAAGCATTTTTCCTGTTTACCTTCTGCTCTCTGCGTCTGACTCCACACCAATCACTCTCCCAGCATTACATGAATAATTTGTTAAGTTTGCTGAAAATAAATGCATTTTACAGTGAGAGGACGTTTCTTTTTTTGCTAAGTTTATGTATAATAACTTTACAAATTACCTCGACTAACCTGTACCCCTGCACATTGACTCGTTACGATACCCCCTTTATATAGCCTTGTTATTGTGATATAAATATGTATTTTACTTTTTGATTGATTAGATTTTTTTTAACTTTAGTTTATTTAGTAAATATTGCAATGTTGGTTAAGGGCTTATAAGTAAGCATTTCACGTTAAGGTTGTATTTGGCGCATGTGACAAATACAATTTGATTTGAGATGTGCAACATAGGCGGATGGGGTGGATATCTCTGGCTTAAACTGACAGTTTTTTAATGGGGTTTAAATAAAAACGCTAGATTTCCGAGGGGGCACGGAGATTGACCTTAGGGGTTTAACATGATCTACACACACCCACACAGTTGTGAACAAAGCACAACAGTGCCTCTTCCCCCTCAGGAGGCTGAAAATATTTGGCATGGGCCCCGTAGAACCTCAAAGTTATACAGCTGCACTATTGAGAGCACCCCCAACACACAAACACACAAAAACTATAGTGCCTTGCAAAAGTATTCATACCCCTTGGCGTTTATCCTATTTTGTTGCATTATAACCTGCAATGTAAATGGACTATTAAAAATAACTTGTTACAAAAAATTCAGCAACAAAAAAAACCAGGAAAAGTGGTGCGTATGTTTGTATTCATCCCCTTTGCCATGAAGTCCTTAAATTAGATCTGGTGCAACAAATTACGTTCAGAAGTCACATAATTAGTTAAATAAAGTCCACCTCTGTGCATTCTGTGTGTCACATGAACTGTCATATGATCTCAGTATATATACAACTGTTCTGAAAGTTGTGGAGAAGTACAGATCAGGGTTGGGTTATAAAAAAAATATCCAACTTTGAACATCCCACGGAGCACCATTAAATCCATTATTCAAAAATGGAAAGAATATGGAACCAGAACAAACCTGCCAAGAGAGGGCCACCCACCAAATCTCACAGACCAGGAAAGTAGGGCATTAATCAGAGAGGAAACAAAGACACCAAAGATAACCCTGAAAGAGCTGCAAAGCTCCACAGTGGAGATTGGAGTATCTGTCCATAGGACCACTTTAAGCTGTACACTCCACAGAGCTGGGCTTTACGGAAGAGTGGCCAGAAAAAAGCCATTTTGTTTTCGCAAAAAGGCATGTGGGAGACTCCCCAAACATATAGAATGAGGTATTCTGGTCAGATGAGACTAAAATGTAGTTTGTCTGGCGCAAACCCAACACCTCTCATCACCCGAGAACACTATCCCCACAGTGAAGCATGATGGTGGCAGCATCATGCTGTGGTATGTTTTTCATTGCCATGGACTGGGAAACTGGTCAGAACGAATGAATGATGGATGGTGCTAAATACAGGGTAATTCTTGAGGGAAACCTGTTTCAGTCTTCCAGAGATTTGAGACTGGGATGGAGGTTCACCTTCCATCAGGACAATGACCCTAAGCATACTGCTAAAGCAACATTCGAGTGCTTTAAGGGGAAACATGTAAAGGTCTTGGAATGGCCTAGTAAAAGCCCAGACCTCAATCTAATTGAAACTCTGTGGTATGACTTGAAGATTGCTGTACACCAGCGGAACCCATCCAACTTGAAGGAGCTTGAGCAGTTTTGCCTTGAAGAATAGTCAAAAATCACAGTGGCTAGACGTGCCAAGCTTATAGAGACATACCCCAAGAGACTTGCAGCTGTAATTGCTGCAAAAGATGGCTCTACAAAGTATTGACTTTTGGGGGTGAATAATTATGCATGCTGAAGTTTTCAGTTTTTTTTTGTCTTACTTCTTGTTTGTTTCAAAATAAAAATATGTTGTATCTTCAAAGTGGTAGGCATGTTGTGTAAATCACATGATACAAAGCCCCCCCAAAATATTTTAATTCCAGGTTGTAAGGCAACAACATAGGAAAAATGCCAAGGGCGGTGAATACTTTGCCAGCCACTGTACATACGCCCACACACACATGCATACGGGCGCCACACACACACTCACACATACACAGTTTCACACACTATGTACATAGCTACTGCAAATTACCTCATGTTCCTGCACATCAACTTGGAACTATTATTTCTACTCATTATTGTTATTCGTTATTCACTGTGTATTTATTCCCCATGACACTATTTCTATTTGATATATTTTTTTTCTTCATCTTTACCTCATTGTTGGAAAATGACCAATAAGAAAGCATTTCTGAACATTGTGATGAGTGGCAGGAGCGGATCAATCTGCTTGTCACCGTCCTCTTCCTCTCCTTTCTCTTCTCTCTCAGAATGCCCTGGCAGTCTGCAATGTAAACACACCACTCATCCCAACACTCACTCTGTACATGTGCGTCACACTGACTATCCATAGATATTTTTAAAGACATTTTATATTTATATTCTAGTCATCTAGCAGACGCTGTTATCCAGAGTGACTCTCACTACATGACAAAAAGTACAGTATGTGGACATCTGCTTGTTGAACATCTCATTCCAAAATCATGGGCATTAACATGGAGTTGGTTCCCCCTTTGCTATAACAGCCTCCACTCTTCTGGGAAGGCTTTCCACTAGATGCTGGAACATTGCTGCGGGGACTTGCTTCCATTCAGCCACAAGAGCATTAGTGAGGTCGGGCACGGATGTTGGGTGATAAGACCAACTGACTTGTTGGAACGGTGGCATCCTATGACAGTGCCCCGTTGAAAGTCACTGAGCTCTTCAGTAAGGCCATTTTACTGCCAATGTTTGTCTATGGAGATTGCATGGCTATGTGCTTGATTTTATACACCTGGAAATAGCCAAATCCACAATATTGAAGGGGTGTCCACACACTTTTGTACAGTATATATTCTGTACATTAGTGCGTTAATCTTAAAATAGCTAGGTGAGACAACAACGTATCACAATCGTAGCAAGTACATTTTCTTTCAGCAAAGTAGATATCAGCAAAGTCAGTGATAGTAGGAAAAGACAAGTGCGTTAGGTGGAGGTTTATTTAAGATACCATACCCTACATGTCAATTCAGCCAACCATCCCTTCAAAGCCACTCTGATTAGTTGTTACAGTAGGTGCCGGAAGTGTCTGGGATTTATTCTTTGTCATGTTATTTCACCCCAATCATACCTCCATGGAGAGTAAGAAAGGTTTAATTGAACCCAAAGTGACAATGACAACCCAAATAATAGGGCCCTCAAAAATAATCACTGGGTAAAACTCAATCAGAAATGTGTCCAATCAAACAGTGAATAAAAAGACTAATGATTCACCACAGAACGGATAACATGAATGTAAAGCTATAATTTGACTGTGTGAAAGAGTCATACAAAGGTGAATTAATGAGTTAAATTGAACTTTCACTTGTTGAATGCTCACACAGCCAAATCTTCGACTAACTGTTCCTCAAAGGAGTGACCATCAGCAGAGATCCAGGTATTGGCATAGCCCTGTAGAAAGAGGTTGACGGCCCAGTGCCTATAGAAGAGGTACAGAGGAGGTAAGAGAAGCATACCAGAGAGAGAGAGACAGAGAAGGATAGAGGGAAGGAATGAGCTCATAAGACTCCAGGCTTCTTATTTCATTTAACTCAGGCACCCTTTATATTGGCCAGATAGTGGAGAATTGCCTTGGGGCTGCTAGCTTATACAACTAGCTGTATGTAAACCTAGAAGTCATATCACTGTACAAACCCATGAGCCTTTCCTATGCTAATGTTGCTATGTTCATACTGTATAACCTGCCTGACAGGGCTATGATAAATGGAATCATCTCGGGGTTTTAAGGTGCATTCAAATCACCATGTAACACTGCTCTGCCGTTTCATATTCTCTCTGTATTTACCAAGTGGACCACTGTTTACTATGGTCTATTGGTACAGTAAATTAAACTGTGTTCAGTTCTTGTACGCATCGGAACATGGGATCAACAGCCATATCTTTTCTATTAAACCTTACACCAATCATCCACTAGTTGAGGTTTCTGGGATACCTGGGTAGGGAGGAGCCATTCTAATGCACGCCACAACAGCTCTCTTCCTCTGTTTGGATAACTCCTTGAGCAACACTGCCTTCCACTTGGGCTACTCTACTTATGGGCAAAGGCAAATGTTCAGATGACAATCAAAATGTGTTTCAGCTACTTTTTAACAGATATTTTTTTTGCACAACAATACCCCAAGGCTAAATAAATTCAGCAAAAAAAGAAAAGTCCTCTCACTTTTAACTGGGTTTATTTTCAGCAAACTTAACATGTGTAAATATTTTTATGAACATAACAAAATTCAACAACTGAGACATAAACTGAACAAGTTCAACAGACATGTGACTAACAGAAATGGAATAATGTGTCCCTGAATAAAGGGGGGGGGGGGGGGGGGGGGGGGGGGGGGGGGTTAAAACATAAAGTAACAGTCAGTATCTGTTGTGGCCACCACCTGCATTAAGTACTGCAGTGCATCTCCTCCTCATGGACTCCACCAGATTTGCCAGTTCTTGTGAGATGTTACCCCATTCTTCCACCAAGGCATCTGCAAGTTCCAGGACATTTCTGGGGGGGAAAGGCCCAAGCCCAAACCATCAGATCCAACAGGTCCCAGACGTGCTCAATGGGATTGAGATCCAGCCACTTCGCTGGCCATTGCGGAACACTGACATTCCTGTCTTGCAGGAAATCACGCACAGAATGAGCAGTATTGCTGGTGGCATTGTCATGCTGGAGGGTCATGTCAGGATGAGCCTACAGGAAGGGTACCACATGAGGGAGGGGGATGTCTTCCCTCTACCAACAGCGTTGAGATTGCCTGCAGTGACAACAAGCTCAGTCCGATGATGCTGTGACACAATGTCCCAGATCATGACGGCCCCTCCACCTCCAAATCAGTCCCGCTCCAGAGTACAGGCCTCGGTGTAACGCTCATTCCTTCGACGATAAACGCATATCAGACCATCACCCCTGGTGAGACAAGACCGAAACTCGTCAGTGAAGAACACTTTTTGCCAGTCCTGTCTAGTCCAGTGACGGTGGGTTGGGTTTGTGCCCATAGGCGACATTGTTGCCGATGATGTATGGTGAGCACCTGCCTTACAATAGTCCTACAAGCCCTCAGTCCAGCCTCTCTCAGCCTATCTGAGCACTGATGGAGGATTGTAAGTTCCTGGTGTAACTCGGGCAATTGTTGTTGCCATCCTGTACCTGTTCCGCAGGTGTGATATTCGGCTGTACCGATCCTGTGCAGGTGTTGTTACACGTGGTCTGCCACTGCAAGGATGATCAGCTGTCTGTCCAGTCTCCCTGTAGCTTTGTCCTAGGCGTCTCACTGTACGGACATTGCAATTTATTGCACTGGCCACATCTGCAGTCCTCATTGCAGCATGCCTAAGGCACGTTCACGCAGATGAGCAGGGACCCTCGGCATCTTTCTTTTGGAGTCAGTAGAAAGGCCTCTTTAGTGTCCTCCGTTTTCATAACTGTGACCTTAATTGCCTTCCGTCTGTAATCTGTTAGTGTCTTAACGACTGTTCCACAGGTGCATGTTCATTAATTGTTTATGGTTCATTGAACAAGCATGGGGAAAAGTGTTTAAACCATTTACAATTAAGGTCTGTGAAGTTATTTGGATTTTTTCGAATTATCTTTGAAAGACAGGGTCCTGAAAAAGGGATATTTCTTTTTTTTTTGAGTTTAGCTTTGGGAGCCAGGTAATATCTTAATTCTATGATTCAATGCTCTACTAAAAGTTTTTCTAATAGCAAATACTTGGGTGAGAGAGCAGCCTTCACTAAGCCCACCTTGTCCAGGTGGTAGAGCACACGAGGCAAGTCCACCCTGTCTACTGTCCACATGGGGTCAGGCATGGGAGGTACCTGTACAAGACATCCTACCAGGGCCCATGGGGCCTCTTGCTGGTACAACACAGAGAACCGGCTGTTAGCATAAGCTTCACAGAGATTTAGCGCATTTATATTATACGCCAATGCGCGCCTTTGGAATGTCTACATTTTAAACAGTCTTATAAATCAGAAATAATATGATAAAATACACTGCTCAAAAAACACTATGTAACTCCAAGTCAATCACACTTCTGTGAAATCAAACTGTCCACTTAGGAAGCAACACTGATTGACAATAAATTTCACATGCTGTTGTGCAAATGGAATAGACAACAGGAGGAAATTATAGGCAATTAGCAATACACCCCCAATAAAGGAGTGGTTCTGCAGGTGATAACCACAGATCACTTCTGAGCTCCTATGCTTCCTGGCTGATGTTTTGGTCACTTTTGAATGCTGCCGGTGCTTTCACTCTAGTGGTAGCATGATACGGAGTCTACAACCCACACAAGTGGCTCAGGTAGTGCAGCTCATCCAGGATGGCACATCAATTCGAACAGTGGCAAGAAGGTTTGCTGTGTCTGTCAGCGTAGTGTCCAGATCATGGAGGCGCTACCAGGAGACAGGCCAGTATATCAGGAGATGTGGAGGAGGCCGTAGGAGGGCAACAACCCAGCAACAGGACCGCTACCTCCGCTTTTGTGCAAGGAGGAGCAGGAGGAGCACTGCCAGAGCCCTGCAAAATGACTTCCAGCAGGTCACAAATGTGCATTAGTCTGCTCAAACAGTCAGAAACAGACTCCATGAGGGTGGTATGAGGGCCTGACGTCCACAGGTGGGGGTTGTGCTTACACTGAGCACGTGACAGACGTGACAGTCTGGAGACGCCGTGGAGAACGTTCTGCTGCCTGCAACATCCTCCAGCATGACCGGTTTGGCGGTGGGTCAGTCATGGTGTGGGGTGGCATTTCTTTGGGGGGCCGCACAGCCCTCCATGTGCTCGCCAGAGGTAGCCTGACTGCCATTAGGTACCGAGATGAGATCCTCAGACCCCTTGTGAGACCATATGCTGGTGCGGTTTGCCCTGGGTTCCTCCTAATGCAAGACAATGCTAGACCTCATGTGGCTGGAGTGTGTCAGCAGTTCCTGTAAGAGGAAGGCATTGATGCTATGGACTGGCCCGCCTGTTCCCCAGACCTGAAGCCAATTGAGCACATCTGGGACATCATGTCTCGCTCCATCCACCAACGCCACTGCACCACAGACTGTCCAGGAGTTGGTGGATGCTTTAGTCCAGGTCTGGGAGGAGATCCCTCAGAGACCATCCGCCACCTCATCAGGAGCATGCCGAGTTTGTAGGGAGATCATACAGGAACGTGGAGGCCACACACACTACTGAGCCTCATTTTGACTTGTTTTAAGGACATTACATCAAAGTTGGATCAGCATGTAGTGTGGTTTATTTTTGAGCATGTAGGCCACTTTTTTTTTGAGTGTGACTCCAAAACCAGACCTCCATGGGTTGATAAATTTGATTTCCATTGATAATTTTTGTGTGATTTTGTTGTCAGCACATTCAACTATGTAAAGAAAAAAGTATTTAATAAGAATATTTCATTCATTCAGATCTAGGATGTGTTATTTTAGTGTTCCCTTTATTTTTTTTGAGCAGGGTATATACAGTGCCCTGCGAAAGTATTCGGCCCCCTTGAACTTTGCGACCTTTTGCCACATTTCAGGCTTCAAACATAAAGATATAGAAATGTATTTTTTTGTGAAGAATCAACAACAAGTGGGACACAATCATGAAGTGGAACGACATTTATTGGATATTTCAAACTTTAAAAAAAAATCAAAAACTGAAAAATTGGGCGTGGAAAATTATTCAGCCCCCTTAAGTTAATACTTTGTAGCGCCACCTTTTGCTGCGATTACAGTTGTAAGTCGCTTGTTATGTCTCTATCAGTTTTTGCACATCGAGAGACTGAAATTCTTTCCCATTCCTCCTTGAAAAACAGCTCGAGCTCAGTGAGGTTGGATGGAGAGCATTTGTGAACAGCAGTTTTCAGTTCTTTCCACAGATTCTCAATTGGATTCAGGTCTGGACTTTGACTTGGCCATTCTAACACCTGGATATGTTTATTTTTGAACCATTCCATTGTAGATTTTGCTTTATGTTTTGGATCATTGTCTTGTTGGAAGACAAATCTCCGTCCCAGTCTTAGGTCTTTTGCAGACTCCATCAGGTTTTCTTCCAGAATGGTCCTGTATTTGGCTCCATCCATCTTCCCATCAATTTTAACCATCTTCCCTGTCCCTGCTGAAGAAAAGCAGGCCCAAACCATGATGCTGCCACCACCATGTTTGACAGTGGGGATGGTGTGTTCAGCTGTGTTGCTTTTACGCCAAACATAACGTTTTGCATTGTTGCCAAAAAGTTCAATTTTGGTTTCATCTGACCAGAGCACCTTCTTCCACATGTTTGGTGTGTCTCCCAGGTGGCTTGTGGCAAACTTTATGCAAAACTTTTTATGGATATCTTTAAGAAATGGCTTTCTTCTTGCCACTCTTCCATAAAGGCCAGATTTGTGCAATATACGACTGATTGTTGTCCTATGGACAGAGTCTCCCACCTCAGCTGTAGATCTCTGCAGTTCATCCAGAGTGATCATGGGCCTCTTGGCTGCATCTCTGATCAGTCTTCTCCTTGTATGAGCTGAAAGTTTAGAGGGACGGCCAGGTCTTGGTAGATTTGCAGTGGTCTGATACTCCTTCCATTTCAATATTATCGCTTGCACAGTGCTCCTTGGGATGTTTAAAGCTTGGGAAATCTTTTTGTATCCAAATCCGGCTTTAAACTTCTTCACAACAGTATCTCGGACCTGCCTGGTGTGTTCCTTGTTCTTCATGATGCTCTCTGCGCTTTTAACGGACCTCTGAGACTATCACAGTGCAGGTGCATTTATACGGAGACTTGATTACACACAGGTGGATTGTATTTATCATCATTAGTTATTTAGGTCAACATTGGATCATTCAGAGATCCTCACTGTACTTCAGGAGAGAGTTTGCTGCACTGAAAGTAAAGTGGCTGAATAATTTTGCACGCCCAATTTTTCAGTTTTTGATTTGTTAAAAAAGTTTGAAATATCCAATAAATGTCGTTCCACTTCATGATTGTGTCCCACTTGTTGTTGATTCTTCACAAAAAAATACAGTTTTATATCTTTATGTTTGAAGCCTGAAATGTGGCAAAAGGTCGTAAAGTTCAAGGGGGCCGAATACTTTCGCAGGGCACTGTATCCTGATTTTGAATTCTAAATACAAATAATCCCTCTTTATTCTGTACTGAATATTCTGAATATTGAGGCCAGCTTTTGTATGTTAGCAACATACTACTTGATCATACACTCCTTCATAGTTTTACAGGAGGAAAAAAATGCAAGAAAATATATAGGCCTACAGTGCCTTCTGAAAGTGTTCAGCCCCCTTGATTTGTTCCACATTTTGTTACGTTACAGCCTTATTCTAAAATGTATTAAATCATCCCCCCCCCCCCCCCCCCATGAATCTACACACAATACCCCATAATGACAAAGCAAAAAAAGTTTTTTTAGAAATATTTGCAAATGTATTAAAAATAAACTGAAATAAAACGTTTACATAAGCATTCAGACCCTTTACTTAGTACTTTGTTAAAGCACCTTGGGCAGCGATTACAGCCTTGATTCTTCTTGGGTATGACGCTACAAGCTTGGCACACCTGTATTTGGGGAGTTTCTCCCATTCTTCTCTGCAGATCCTCTCAAGCTCTGTCAGGTTGGATGGGGAGCGTTGCTACACAGCTATTTTCAGGTCTCTCCAGGGATGTTCAATCGGGTTCAAGTCCAGGCTCCGGTTGGGCCACTCAAGGACATTTAGTTAGAGACTTGTCCTGTAGCCACTCCTGCATTGTCTTGGCTGTGTGCTTAGAGTCGTTGTCCTGTTGGAAGGTGAACCTCCGTTCCACTCTGAGGTCCTGAGCGCTCTGGAGCAGGTTTTCATTAAGGATCTGTTGTGGAAATTCTTACATCTTAAATTAATCTATGTTAATTGTCAGGGCACTGGAGAGGTTCCAACCAACTCAATACACCATAGGACACATCAATCAGGAGCTCTCCCTGGGCAGACCCAGCAGTTGTCTAATATACAGCTATACATGATCCAAGATGGCATAGCAGTCAGACGTATTTGTCCTCCATCTTGTGTCCCATGTATACATATTTTTATATATTTTTCTTCGCATATCTTTTTATATTTTTCTAAACCCTTACTTCAAAATACTCTCCTGCAACCCGCCTCAACCAATGTGGTGTGGACCTGCTTTTTCTCTAACGTATTTGTCTTTGCCTCTATTACTGGAACCTCTCCAACATAAACTAGCCAGCTAACTAGCCAGCTAACGGTCATCAGCTAACCTCTAGCTCGGAAAGCTCTCGCCAGTTTGTACAACGCGATTCAACCAGAGCATATCGGACCTATTTTTCTCTCCATATCCCCAGATTCCTATCGCAAGCTCTGAACCTTCTCACCTTCCGACCTTCGCAGCTAACATCTGCTGAATGCTAGCTGTCTAGAGCACAACAGACTGTTGGCTTACGAGGCCCATCGAATACATTCCGAAGCCACTAGCTAGCAGTCAGGTATCCTTTGCTAGCGGTCATCAGCCACCTTTATCCCGGACAACTCTTGCCAGTCTGTACAGCGCGACTCAAACCAGAGCTAGTCGGACTTATTCTTCTCGTTATCTCCGGATTCCTACCGCAAGCTCTGAACCAATTTTTTATTTTAATTTAAAAAAAAATAATATTATGATTATTATTATTTTTTTCAACTGCAATTATAGCAGCTAATGATCCCTGAACGCACAGCCGCTAATCTGCGGCCTGCTAGCTATCTAAAGCTATCTAATTTCTTCGGCCACTATGCATATTTTATCAATTGGCCTGGTTTACCACACGGAGCCCTGCTGATCCGTCTGCACGAGGGGGCCACAACAGACTTCCCTCCATTGCGTCATCCCTCTAAGGTCTTTCTGTTAGCCTGCTAGCCCCGTGCCGCTAGCTACCTGAAGACTCGCACTGGACTTGTATGATCACCCGGCTACGCATGCCTTTCCCTAACGTCACCATGCCGTGTCAATTGCTGTTCTGGTTTGTAACTATTGTTTTATTTCACTTTAGAGCCTCTAGCACTGCTCAACACGCCTCGGCTAACAATTTAGTTCCACCTCCCACACACGCAGTGACATCACCTGGTTTAAATGCTATTTCTAGAGACAATATCTCTTTCATTATCACTGTATGCACAGGTTTACCCCTACTGTATTCACTTCCTACTATACCTTTGTCTGTACATTATGCCTTGAATATATTCTACCGTGCCCAGAAATCTGCTACTTTTACTCTCTGTTCTGAACGTACTTGGCGTCCAGTTATGTTAGTCTTTAGCCATACCCTTATTCTACTCCTCCTCTGGCGATGTAGATGTTAATCCAGGCCCTGCAGTGTCTACCTCCACTCCCATCCCCCAGGCTCTCTCATTTGTTGACTTCTGCAACCGTAAAAGCCTTGGTTTCATGCATGTTGACATTAGAAGCCTCCTCCCTAAGTTTGTTTTATTCACTGCCCTAGCACACTCCACCAATCCGGATGTCCTAGCCGTGTCTGAATCCTGGCTTAGGAAGACCACCAAAAATCTTGAAATTCCCATTCCTAACTATAACATTTTCCGACAAGATAGAACTGCCAAAGGGGGCGGTGTTGCAATTTACTGCAAAGAACCTGCAGAGTTCTGTCTTACTATCCAGGTCTGTACCCAAACAATTTGAGCTTCTACTTCTAAAAATTAACCTTTCGAGAAACAAGTCTCTCACCGTTGCCGCTTGCTATAGACCACTGTTAGGAATATTATGAATAAATGACCAAACAATATCCTAATTTTAAATAGAACTGCAACTAAGTAAACTTATACTCTGTTTTATTATATCTGTTTAACAATATGAGTTCATAAGAAGGGATTATGTGACAAGGACAAGGAGTAATTAAAGTTAATGAACACCATTCCAACTAAGCAGGGATGAATGGGTTTGTGAATTAAGTAAGCAGATAGGTTAACTACTCTATGGTTGAACCGACAAAACTTAGCTCTGGGGTGTTTTAGATGAGGCTGCGAGTGCATTCCTAGGTTTTCTGTTAATTAGAATGGTCAGCTAAGTGGTGATCGATAATGGTGAGGGGTCAAGAATTAATTCAGTTATGTTGTGTGACCTGTGAGTGTGTTAGTGAGTTGGAATGAACTTTTAAACTCACTTAATTCTAGGTCGGGAGGAGGGGATTCATTCTAGAAGCAATGAAATGACGTCATGTTATTGTATATAAACTGTTGCTCGTGGTAACGTGGCAGCGCGCTCCGAGAATAAATTCTGTTACCTATTACTGATAAGACTGGTCTCCGTCTATGTTATAGATTAAGGGAATTCAATTAATGAAAACATATTGGAACAACTCAATTACAGTAACAACCACCCTCTGCCCCCAGCTGTGCCCGACACCACATGTGATTTGATTGCCCCCCATCTATCGTCTGAGCTCGTGCTGCTTGGTGACCTAAACTGGGACATGCTTAACTTCTTGCGACTCCAAACCTGTATCCGGGAATGTAATCATAGCCTCAAGCTCATTACCATAACGCATTGTTTCCTATTCATGAAAATCGGAAAATGAAATGAAATAAATATATTGAAACACAAGCTTAGCCTTTTGTTAACAACACTGTCATCTCAGATTTTCAAAATATGCTTTAACGAAAGCTACACAAGCAACCTTCTTTGGACACTGTTAACAACCCTCCAGGCAAGCTTCAATTCCATACAACTCTCCTTCCGTGGCCTCCAATTGCTCTTAAATACAAGTAAAACTAAATGCATGCTCTTCAACCGATCGCTACTTGTACCTACCCGCCTGTCCAACATTACTACTCTGGACGGCTGTGACTTAGAATACGTGGACAACTACAAATACTTAGGTGTCTGGTTAGACTGTAAACTCTCCTTCCAGACCCATATCAAACATCTCCAATCCAAAGTTAAATCTAGAATTGGCTTCCTATTTCGCAACAAAGCATCCTTCACTCATGCTGCCAAACATACCCTTGTAAAACTGACCATCCTACCAATCCTCGACTTTGGCGATGTCATTTACAAAATAGCCTCCAATACCCTACTCAACAAATTGGATGCAGTCTATCACAGTGCAATCTGTTTTGTCACCAAAGCCCCATATACTACCCACCATTGCGACCTGTACGCTCTCGTTGGCTGGTCCTCGCTTCATACTCGTCGCCAAACCCACTGGCTCCATGTCATCTACAAGACCCTGCTAGGTAAAGTCCCCCCTTATCTCAGCTCGCTGGTCACCATTGCATCTCCCACCTGTAGCACACGCTCCAGCAGGTATATATCTCTAGTCACCCCCAAAACCAATTCTTTCTTTGGCCGCCTCTCCTTCCAGTTCTCTGCTGCCAATGACTGGAACGAACTACAAAAATCTCTGAAACTGGAAGCACTTATCTCCCTCACTAGCTTTAAGCACCAACTGTCAGAGCAGCTCACAGATTACTGCACCTGTATATAGCCCACCTATAATTTAGCCCAAACAATTACCTCTTTCCCTACTGTATTTTATTTATTTATTTATTTTGCTCCTTTGCACCCCATTATTTTTATTTCTACTTTGCACATTCTCCCATTGCAAATCTACCATTCCAGTGTTTTACTTGCTATATTGTATTTACTTTGCCACCATGGCCTTTTTGCCTTTACCTCCCTTATCTCACCTCATTTGCTCACATCGTATATAGACTTGTTTATACTGTATTATTGACTGTATGTTTGTTTTACTCCATGTGTAACTCTGTGTCGTTGTATGTGTCGAACTGCTTTCCTTTATCTTGGCCAGGTCGCAATTGTAAATGAGAACTTGTTCTCAACTTGCCTACCTGGTTAAATAAAGGTGAAATTAAAAATTAAATTAAATTTTAAAAAAATTGTGTAAGAGTATTGATAGCCTAGCATAGCATTAAGCCTAGCATTCAGCAGGCAACATTTTCACAAAAACAAGAAAGCATTCAAATAAAATAATTTACCTTTGAAGAACTTCGGATGTTTTCAATGACGAGACTCTCAGTTAGATAGCAAATGTTCATTTTTTCCCAAAATATTATTTGTGTAAGATAAATAGCTCAGTTTTGTTCATCACGTTTGGCTAAGAAAAAAAAAGAGAATCCAGTCAATATCGACAGAAACATGGCAAACGTTGTTTAGAATCAATCCTCAAGGTGTTTTTCACAATTCTATTCGATGAAAAATAATTCCTGGCAGTCGGTTTCTCAAAGGCAAACGGAAAAATACTGCAGCTGGAGATTACGCAATAATTGTGACGGAGGACACCAAGTGACCACCTGGTAGATGTAGTCTCTTATAGTCAATCTTCCAATGATATGCCTACAAATACTTCACAATGCTGCAGACACCTTGGGGAAAACGTAGAAAACGTAAGCTGACTCCTAGCTCCTCCACAGCCATATAAGGAGTCATTTCCATGAGGCGGTTTCAAAAAATGCGGCACTTCCTGATTGGATTTTTATCTGGATTTCGCCTGTAACATCAGTTCTGTGGCACTCACAGACAATATCTTTGCAGTTTTTGAAATGTCAGAGTGTCTTCTTTCCAAAGCTGTCAATTATATGCATAGTCGAGCATCTTTTCGTGACAAAATATCTTGTTTAAAATGGGAACGTTTTTCTTCCAAAAATTAAAATAGTGCCTCCTAAATCCAACTGGTTACCCCGGCCATCCTACAATCTAAGCTTGATGCCCTCAATCTCACACAATTTATCAATGAACCTACCAGATATAACCCCAAATCTGTAAACACGGGCACCCTCATAGATTTCATCCTAACTAACTCACCCTCCAAATACACCTCTGATGTTTTCAACCAAGATGACAGCGATCACTGCCTCCGTAATGGGTCTGCGAGCAAACGACCACCCTTCATCACTGTCAAACGCTCCCTAAAACACTTCTGCGAGCAGGCCTTTCTATTCGACCTTGCCGGGGTATCCTGGAATGACATTGACCTAATCCCAACAGTAGAGGATGCCTGGTTATTCTTTAAAAGTGCCTTCCTCACCATCTTAAATAGGCATGCCCCATTCAAAAAATGTAGAACCAGGAAAAGATATAGCCCTTGGTTCACTCCAGACCCGTCTGCCCTTGACCAGCAATAAAACATCCTGTGGCGTTCTGCATTAGCATCGAATAGCCCCCGTGATATGCAACTTTTCAGGGAAGTTAGGAACCAACATACACAGGTAGTTAGGAAAACTAAGGCTAGCTTTTTTAAACAGGAATTTGCATCCTGCATTACAAACTCAAAAAAGTTCTGGGACACTGTAAAGTCCATGGAGAATAAGAGCACCTCCTCCCTGCTACCAAATGCTCTGAGGCTAGGAAACACTGTTACAACCGACAAATCCACCATAATTGAGAATTTCAAAATGCATTTCTCTACGGCTGGCCATGCTTTCCACCTGGCTACCCCTACCCCGGTCAACTGCCCGGCACCCTCCACAGCAACCTGCCCAAGCCCCCACCATTTTTCCTTCACCCATACCCAGATAGCTGATGTTCTGTAAGAGCTGCAAAATCTGGACCCCTACAAATTATCCAGGCTAGACAATCTGGACCCTCTCTTTCTAAAATGATCTGCCAAAATTGTTGCAACCCCTATTACTAGCCTGTTCAACCTCTCTTTCGTTCCCAAAGATTGGAAAGCTGCCGCGGTCATCCCCCTCTTCAAAGGGGGAGACACTCTAGATCCAAACTGCTACAGACCAATATCTATTCTACCCTGCATCTTTAAGGTCTTCGAAAGCCAAGTTAGCAAACAGATTACTGACCATTTTGAATCACATCGTACCTTCTCCGCTATGCAATCTGGTTTCCGAGCTGGTCATGGGTGCACCTCAGCCACGCTCAAGGTCCTTAACGATATTATAACCGCCATCGATAAGAGACATTACTGTGCAGCTGTATTCATCGACATGGCCAAAGCTTTCGACTCTGTCAATCACCACATTCTTATTGGCAGACTCAACAGCCTTGGTTTCTCAAATGATTGCCTCACCTGGTTCACCAACTACTTCTCTGATAGAGCTCAGTGTGTCAAATCGGAGGGCCTGTTGCCCGGACCTCTGGCAGTCTCTATGGGGGTGCCACAGGGTTCAATTCTCGGGCCGACTCTCTTCTCTGTATACATCAATTATGTCGCTTTTGCTGCTGATGATTCTCTAATCCACCTCTACGCAGACGACACCATTCTGTATTCTTCTGGCCCTTCTTTGGACATTGTGACCTCTTAGAACTACCAATCCCGGATCCGGGAGAATTGAAGTAAGAACTACACTAATTAGCATAGCGCAACGGTCAAAAAATATTACAAGAAAATATTCATATTCATGAAATCACAAGTGCACTGTAGCAAAACACAGCTTAGCTTGTTGTTAATCCACCTGGCGTGTCAGATTTCAATAAAGCTTTTCAGTGAAAGCATACCAAGAGTTTATGTAAGAACATCTCTCTCAGTAGAGAAAATAAAACAAACAGCTAGCAGTCAAGTAGATTGGTCACGAAAGTCAGAAAAGCAATAAATTAAATTGCTTACCTTTGATGATCTTCAGATGTTTGTACTCACGAGACTCCCAGTTACACAATAAATGTTCCATAAAGATGATTTTTATATCCCAAAATTGGTTTTGGCACGTTATGTTCAGAATTCCACAGGCTCGAGCGGTCACGACATCACAGACGAAAATTCCAAATAGTATCCTTAATGGTCGTAGAAACATGTCAAATGTTTTTTATAATCAATCCTCAGGTTGTTTTTACAATATATGATCGATCAACCGGAATGTAGCTCCTTCCATAGGAGAGAGAGAGAAAATGGCTGTTGCTCATGAAAAACTCTGCCATCCACTGACGCGATGGGTTCTTTCTCACTCATTTTTCAAAATTAAGCCTGAAACTATGTCTAAAGACTGTTCACACCTTGAGGAAGCCATAGGAAAAGGAATCTGGTTGATATCCCTTTAAATGGAGGCAGGGCATCCAATGGAACAGAGAGCTTTCAGGAAAAACAGCACCTCCTTATTGGATTTTCCTCAGGTTTTCGCCAGCAATATCAGTTCACAGACAATATTTTGACAGTTTTGGAAACTTTATAGTGTTTTCTATCCTAATCTGACAATTATATGCATATTCTAGTTTCTGGGCTTGAGAAATAGGGAGTTTCAAATGGGTACGTTTTTTAGCCAAAAACGAAAATACTGCCCCCTACACTCAACAAGTTAATTTATTTCCATTGAGATGGCAGTCTTGTGAGCCATGGGAACAAAAGTGATACCAAAAGAAATCAGAACATTAAAGTATCAGTTCCTGAGTTACAACAGCTCTGCCAATCTGGGTAACGGTGAGACCGTGTTATCTACCTGGCATCCAGAGACTGGACTAGTATGAGAAGACCGCTGGGGAAACACAGGGGAAATCACAATCATAAGGATCATAATCATAATCTCACAGACAGCTGATAGGATCTGTGGCTTAGGCATGTGGAGACACATAGGCTATGTATCTATGTATGCAGACAGATGAACATAAACAGTAGCAATGAAAATATAAGCAGAGTAACAAGATTTAAACAAATCTTGAGTCAATAAGCTCTATGTTAACTTAACACCATCCTTACCAAACAGAGATATCCTGTCTGACAAGAGTTCCCAGTATGTAGAACAGGCTGAAAATGGAAGGAGGACAAGAGAGGGATGGAGGGAAAAAGAGGAATATAAAATGAAATATGATGAGAATGTAAAGTTTCAGGGCACAGGGGCATATTTGAAGTCAAGTTGGGTTAAATGCCCCTTTTAAAATGCATAGACAGTTAAGACAAAAAAATCTGCTAACATGTTATTATTGTAATATATTAATAACCAACACCTGGTCCCTATCTCCTTCTCCTTATTTGGAGCCATGACACCCATTGCCGTGGGAGCTGGCTGCGGTGGACAGAAAGTAGAGGCGATGGTTCTTTACTGTAGGTACTGTTCCACCAGAGGGTATGATAGAAATGACTGAATCACAATGCTTTTAGAAAAATCTAACCCAATAGACCTAACACACTATTTATTTTTGTCAGCACACCAATATGGGCTATTCATATCACTTTATCACTGTGTTTTGGTAAATGTATCCTGTTTTCCCTCGTTTTCTGCTTTGAGTCATTTCCAAAGGAACAGTGATAGTTGTGCTGTATTTGTTGCCATGTCTCAGTTTATATCTTTGTGCGTAGAGAGTGCAGAGAGACTGGCTGCTGTCTGAATTAGTGGTCCCGTCAGAGGGCCTTATGCTCTTTTATTCTCCGTCTACATAGAGGGAGCGTGGGAGGCGTAATTAATGGTCTGATGGAAATCAACACACCCACATGGATTTCCAAAATGGCTAAATCAATTCCGGTGCCACAGTAGCTTTCACTTACTGGTGTTGCCCATGGCAACCTCCCAACAAAACGATTAGCCTACATCAGTGTGTGGTCATAAAGAAATGAATAATAGCCAGGGCAAAATCAAGCAGGACAATAGATTGCAAACTGTTCATTCATATCCTCCTACAGTACATGCCCATCTCAGTTGTTGGACTGGAGAATACAAAGGGGTTTTACATTTACAAACCTTGCTGAAAAAGTGAATCAGCCTTTACTTTTGTCATCTGACCTTTTGCCTGAATGACCTCTGAGGAAAATCACCACACATTCTAGGATGTCCACCCACTTTGCTCAGTGTGTGAAATTTCACTTCCTTATGTTATAAAATACCATTTACAAAGACAAATATGGTTATTCACCTTCTGAATCATTCAGTGGGGTTTTTCTCTAACACATTAACATTATATCCAAAAAGTTGGAATTCGTAACCTTAAGCTTAATGCTACAGTCTGGGATCTAGGAGTAATGGTCATTTCAAGGAGTCAGGCAACCAGGAAAGACCAGTCTGTGACAGAGGTGAAGTGCATTTTTGAAAAAACAACACTTTATTCCTCTGTGCAGAAAACACTGGACAAACTAGATGCTATTTAATGGCAGTCTGACAAAGCTCAAAGTTGATTTCCAAACTGTATCAAGGGTTGGTTAATAGAGGCTTTTCCCGATGACACAAAACATGTAAAACAAAAATTTGAGAAAGACCTGGTAGAAACTGTTGATGACGATAAATGGATGAAGATATGCTTGAACGCCCAGTCATGTTCAAATTATTGCAGTTTTAGACCATCCATAGAACGTACTATATGCTAGTGAAACTGAATGGCATGCACTCAGAAATGTCATTCCTCTGCTGAAGGTGTAAAACACAAAGGGGAACATATTTGCATATATTATGATCTTGTGAAGGTTGGCAGAATTCTGGCAAAGAGTACAGTGGCTTGCAAAAGTATTCACCCCCCATGGCATTTTTCCTTTTTTTTTGCCTTATAACCTGGAATTAAAATTTATTTTTTTGGGGGGGTTTGTATCATTTGATTTACCACTGAGTCAATACTTTAAAGTGCCACCTTTTGCAACAATTACAGCTGCAAGTCTCTTGGGGTGTTTATGTACACTTGGCACATCTAGCCACTGAGTTGTTTGCCCATTCTTCAATGCAAAACCGATGAAAACATACCACAGCATGATGCTGCCATCACTAGGGAGATGGTTTTCTCAGGTGATGAGAGGTGTTGGGTTTGCGCCAGACATTTTCCTTGATAGCCAAAAAGCTCACTTTTAGTCTCATCTGACCAGAGTACCTTCTTCCATATGTTTGGGGAGTCTCCCACATGACTTAAGGCAAGCACCAAACATGTTTTCTTATTCTTTTCTTGAAGCAATGACTTTTTTTCTGGCCACCCTTCTGTAACGTCCAGCTCTGTGGAGTGTACAGCTTAGTGATTCTATGGACAGATACTCCAACCTCCACAGTGGAGCTTTGCAGCTCCTTCAGGGTTATCTTTGGTCTCTTTGTTGCCTCTCTGATTAATGTCCTCCTTGTCTGGTCCATGAGTTTTGTTGGGCAGCCCTCTCCTGGCAGGTTTGTTGTGATTCCATATTCTTTCCATTTTTTAATAATGAATTTAATGGTGCTCCGTGGGATGTTCAAAGTTTGATATTTTTTTATAACCCAACCCTGATCTGTACTTTTCCAAAACTTTATCCTGACCTGTTTGGGGAGCTCCTTGGTCTTCATGGTGCAACTTGCTTGGTGGTGCCCCTTACTTAGTGGTGTTGCAGACTCTGGGGCCCTTCAGAACAGGTGTATGTATATACACTGAGATCAGATCATGTGACACTTAAATAAAGTCCATCTGTGTGGAATCTAACTACTTATGTGACTTATGAAGGTAGTTGATTGCACCAGATCTTATTTAGGGGCTTTGTAGCAAAAGGGTGAACACATATGCACGCACCACTTTTCCATTTTTTGGGAAAAGTGGTGGTTCTTTTTCTTCATTTCACCTATTTCGTGTATGTCCATTACATGAAATCCAAATAAAAATCTAATTTAAAATTACTGGTAGTAATGCAACAAAATCGGAAAAACACCAAGGGGGATGAATACTTTTGCAAGGCACTGTAGTTGTTAACAGTCAAGTTTGGATTATACAACTTTGTTTATAAGACCTTTCCTTTCTCTGGAGGCCGCCAAACTTTATATGCATGTTGTTATCTTCTCACATATTGCCTCACATGCTGGTCACAAGCAGGATCTACTATTCTGAAACCAATTGAAATCACTCCAAACAAAACATTGTGATTTTTGATAACAAACCAAACAGTTACCACCATTGTCATATCATTTACAAACATAAATTATTTAGTCTGGATACTTTTTTGCCCCACTGTATATGAATGAGTGATGGTACAGAACGGCATAGGCAAGATGCAGTAGATGGTACAGAGTACAGTATGCAAATGAGATGAGAATGTAGTGTCATGACGTTGGCCTGGGGTAGGTTTATGACAGTCATAAATACCTCTTCCCCCCCTTTTTCCTCTCTACCCTACTGATTTGAAATTCAAAAACCCCTTGATTAACATAGAGATTCTGGGAACATCAGAAGGTGGGGGGAAATGAACTATATTCTGGTAATCCGACCAATTGAACATATGCGGTGGTACTTAATGAATATGATGTCTGTTTTGGTTGTCATCTGAGACATTCTCCTTAATGATAGGAGGACATAACTCTGTAGACTTTCCACTGTAGAGTTTATCAGATTCACATGGAATGGTTGTCCAATTTAAATGTTTGAAAATAAAATTATTGGTGAAAAGATTAAATGTAATTTTAGCTTCCAAATGAGAGATTTGGGTTTTCATAAGGTTAGGGCTCTGCTCAATCAGTGACCCGCCCCTGTAAAGAGACATGGCTGTAGACTGTGAAACACGCCCTTCTCCATCCACTATATAAGCCCTGTTCCAGGTACATGAGGTCTGCAGCCTCTGCGTTAAAAGGACTAACATGTCAACTACAGAACTAAATCAACCTCAGCGTGAGCTTTGGTTGCGAATGGTATGAACTTTGAACTCTTATTCACTACAGAAGTGATACCTCCTAGCTGTTGAGTTAGCAACAGCAGCTGCAAACGAGGATTAGGAAGGAACAGACAGAGTATCCCGTCTATCACACAACGACGTTACTACAACGTATCCAATTGACCGCCAGAGACATTCTTCAAAGGACAAAGGACTCGGTTTGGCAACACGGCCTTCCATCTACCACCAACCTACCGAAGCGCAGCTCAGAGTAAATATTTACTGCATTTTCCTTTTCCAAACGAGCGGTAATTTAGAATGCATAAGATACTGTATTTACGATAGCACAGCTTCTCCCTTTGTCCCTCAGTCTTCCCGCTCTTTCACTCAAACCCAGCCCCTTTTCTTTTGTGTAACCAGCTGTCATATGTTCTCTCCGCCAGGGACGTTTTCCTTTGTGACGTAATCAAGGTATGATTCATTCTTTGTATATGTAATTCTGCGTGATTAGTTAGGTATATAGTAAATAAATAATTAAACCCAATTTTGTATTGCTGATTCAACTTGTTAGCCAGGGTTCGTGAAGATAACCAAGAATTTACAACTTTCAGATGAGACTGAATTAAGGTGACGAATAATATTGACTGCTATTGATATAAAATATTACTACGTCTTTAACCTCTTGAAGCTAGGGGGCACTATTTTTATGTTTGGATAAATAACATTCCCAAAGTAAACAACCTATTTCTCAGGACCAGATGCTAGAATATGCACATAATTGACAGATTAGGATAGAAAACACTAAAGTTTCCAAAACTGTCAAACTATTGTTTGTGAGTATAACAGAACTGATATTGCAGGCGAAACCCTGAGAAAAATCAAACCAGGAAGTGGCTTTTATTTTGAAAACTCCATGTTCCATATCCTCCTATTGCTCCATTTAAAGGGATATCAACCAGATTTTCCTATCGCTTCCTCAAGGTGTCAGTCTTCAGACAGTTTCAGGCTTTTATTTTGAAAAATGAGCCAGAACGATAACATCGCGTCAAGTGGTCACATGAGTTTTGCTCACACAAGAGTTTGGATAGGTATTGCTTTTCCCTCTCCTACTGTGAAAGACATTTACGGTTGATATATTATTGATTATATATTTTAAAAACAACCTGATGATTGATTATAAAAAATGTTTGACATGTTACTGTGGACTATACGGATATTATTTGGAATTTGTCTGCGTTGTCGTGACCGCTCTTTCCTGTGGATTTCTGAACATAATGCACCAAACAAACGGAGGTATTTTGGATATAAAAATAATATTTATGGAACAAAAGGAACATTTGTTGTGAAACTGAGAGTCTTGTGAGTGAAAACATCCGAAGATCATCAAAGGTAAACGATTAATTTGATTGCTCTTCTGATTTGTGACCAAGCGACCTGATGCTAAGTGTACTTAATGTTTGTCATGCGATCGATAAACTTACAAACGCTTGGATTGCTTTCACTGTAAAAAATAATTTCGAAATCTGAGACGACAGGTGGATTAACAAAAGGCTACGCTGTTGTTTTGCAATATTGCACTTGTGATTTCATGAATATGAATATTTTTTGTAATATTATTTGACTGAGGCGCTATGCTATTCAGCGGTTGCTGATGACAATTATCCCGCTTAAGGGATGGGTAGCGTCAAGAGTTTATTCGGAAGATAACAGCTCTATAAATATTATTTCATGGTGCCCCAACTCTAGTTAATTACATTTACTTGATTAGCTCCATCAGGTAATATTCATTACGGAGAAAGGATTTTATAGAATAGCATATCACTTAATCCGGCATAGCGAAAGACAAAACAGTAGGGTAAGTGGCATTGTTTAAAGTGGCTAGTGATACATTGATGTAAAAAATGTTTCCATTATTAAAGTGGCTGGAGTTGAGTCAGTATGTTGGCAGCAGCCACTCAATGTTAGTGGTGGCTGTTTAACAGTCTGATGGCCTTGAGATAGAAGTGTTTTTCAGTCTCTCGGTCCCTGCTTTGATGCACCTGTACTGACCTCGCCTTCTGGATGATAGCGGGGTGAACAGGCAGTGGCTCGGGTGGTTGATGTCCTTGATGATCTTTATGGCCTTCCTGTAACATCGGGTGGTGTAGGTATCCTGGAGGGCAGGTAGTTTGCCCCCAGTGATGTGTTGTGCAGACCGCAACACCCTCTGGAGAGCCTTGTGGTTGAGGGCAGTGCAGTTGCCGTACCAGGCGGTGATATAGCCCGACAGGATGCTCTCGATTGTGCATCTATAAAAGTTTGTGAGTGTTTTTGGTGACAATCCGAATTTCTTCAGCCTCCTGAGGTTGAAGAGGTGCTGCTGCGTCTTCTTCACCACGCTGTCTGTGTGGGTGGACCAATTCAGTTTGTCCGTGACGTATATGCCGAGGAACTTCAAACTTAATACCCTCTCCACTACTGTCCCGTTGATGTGGATAGGGAGGTGCTCCCTCTGCTGTTTCCTGAAGTCCACAATCATCTCCTTTGTTTTGGTGACGTTGAGTGAGAGGCTATTTTCCTGACACCACACTCCGTGGGCCCTCACCTCCCTGTAGGCCATCTCGTCGTTGTTGGTTATCAAGCCTACCGCTGTAGTGTCATCTGCAAACTTGATGATTGAGTTGGAGGCTCGCATATGGCCACGCAGTCGTGGGTGAACACGGAGTACAGGGGAGGGCTCAGAACGCACCCTTGTGGGGCCCCAGTGTTGAGGATGTTACCTACCCTCACCACCTGGGGTCGGCCCGTCAGGAAGTCCAGTACCCAGTTGCACAGGGTGGGGTCAAGACCCAGGGTCTCGAGCTTGATGACGAGTTTGGAGGGTACTATGGTGTTAAATGCTGAGCTGTAGTCGATGAACAGCATTCTCACATAGGTATTCCGCTTGTCCAGATGGGTTAGGGCAGTATGCAGTGTGATTGCATCGTCTGTGGACCTATTGGGGCGGTAAGCAAATTGGAGTGGGTCTAGAGTGTCAGATAGGGTGGTGGTGATATGGTCCGGGACTCATCTCTCAAAGCACTTCATGATGACGGAAGTGAGTGCTATGGGGCGGTAGTAGCTCCGTTACCTTAGATTTATGGGAACAGGAACAATGGTGGCCCTCTTGAAGCATACTGGTGGCCCTCATACCAGCAGACTGGGATAAGGATTGATTGAATATGTCCATAAACACACCAGCCAGCTCGTCTGCACATGCTCTGAGGATGCGGCTGGGGATGCCATCTGGGCCTGCAGCCTTGCGAGGGTTAACACGTTTAAATGTTTTACTCACATCGGCTGCAGTGAAGGAGAGTCCGCAGGTTTTGGTAGCGGGCCGTGTCAGTGGCAGCGTATTGTCCTCAAAGCGAGCAAAGAAGTTGTTTAGTCTGTCTGGGAGCAAGACATCCTGGTCTGCGACGTGGCTGTTTTTTTTGTAGCTAGCCAACAACTCAGCTAACACAATCAAGGCACCCTTTGCCAGATCTGTGTAAAGCTGTTCTAACTCTAGTTGTAAAGATTTAAATACAAACTATTTTTGAGATAGTATTTTTCTTTAAAAAACTGTCAAGCTTGCTCATCAACTCTTTTTCTCTAAGGTTATTTAGGTGCATCAGCTCTTTGGCACATTTAGTGGCTACAACTCTGACTTTATATTTGAAAAATTCCCATCTACAGTGCCTTGCGAAAGTATTCGGCCCCCTTGAACTTTGCGACCTTTTGCCACATTTCAGGCTTCAAACATAAAGATATAAAACTGTATTTTTTTGTGAAGAATCAACAACAAGTGGGACACAATCATGAAGTGGAACGACATTTATTGGATATTTCAAACTTTTTTAACAAATCAAAAACTGAAAAATTGGGTGTGCAAAATTATTCAGCCCCCTTAAGTTAATACTTTGTAGCGCCACCTTTTGCTGCGATTACAGCTGTAAGTTGCTTTGGGTATGTCTCTATCAGTTTTGCACATCGAGAGACTGAATTTTTTTCCCATTCCTCCTTGCAAAACAGCTCGAGCTCAGTGAGGTTGGATGGAGAGCATTTGTGAACAGCAGTTTTCAGTTCTTTCCACAGATTCTCGATTGGATTCAGGTCTGGACTTTGACTTGGCCATTCTAACACCTGGATATGTTTATTTTTGAACCATTCCATTGTAGATTTTGCTTTATGTTTTGGATCATTGTCTTGTTGGAAGACAAATCTCCGTCCCAGTCTCAGGTCTTTTGCAGACTCCATCAGGTTTTCTTCCAGAATGGTCCTGTATTTGGCTCCATCCATCTTCCCATCAATTTTAACCATCTTCCCTGTCCCTGCTGAAGAAAAGCAGGCCCAAACCATGATGCTGCCACCACCATGTTTGACAGTGGGGATGGTGTGTTCAGCTGTGTTCCTTTTACGCCAAAGTTTTGCTTTGCACACTTGGCATTCTCTCAACCAGTTTCATGAGGCAGTTACCTGGAATTCATTTCAATTAACAGGTGTGTTTTGTTAAAAGTACATTTGTGGAATTTCTCTTTGCTTAGTTCCCTCCTGTTCTCCTTGTTCACCCACGACTGTGTGGCCACACATGACTCCAACAACATCATTAAGTTTGACGACGACACAATGGTGGTAGGCATGATCACCGATGATGATGAGACAGCGTACAAGGAGGTCAGAGACCTGGCAGAGTTGTGCCAGGACAACAACCTCTCCCTCAACCTCAGCAAGACAAAGGAGTTTTTTTAATATTTGTAACTTTTTAACACAGCATTGTCTGGAAAATGCTCGTAAGCAAGCAATTTACTATAAACATAGTCTACACCTGTTGTATTCAGCGAATGTGACACTTTTTTCAATTGTATTTATAGTATACTGTTTGCACTGTAATTCTGACTGTCCCCTCTTCAGCTTGATTCAATTAGGCATACAGTAATGTCAACTGGCCTTTAAACATGAGTAAAATCTGTCACGCCCTGATCTGTTTCACCTGTTCCTATGTTGCCTCCACCCCCTCCAGGTGTCGCATATTTTCCCCAGTGTATTTATCCCTGTGTTTCCTGTCTCTCTGTGCCAGTTCGTCTTGTATGTTTAGTCTTGTAAGTCAACCAGCGTGTTTTTCCCTGTACTCCTTTTTGCTATTCTCCTTTTTCTAGTCCTCCCGGTTTTGTCTCTTGCCTGTTTCTGGACGTTGTACCAGCCTGCCTTGACTACGAGCCTGTCTGCCACTCTTTACCTCCTTGACTCAGATCTGGTTTTGACCTTTTGCCTGTCCACGACCAATCTCTTGCCTACCCCTTTGGATTATTAAACAGGACCATCAGGACCTTCTACTCCGCCCTCATCAACCTGCTGGGCCGCTGTGCTCCTGAGATGCATGTGAGTCTGTTTAACCTCCTGATGGGACACTGTCAATAGACTAGTGCTGTTTTGTAGGACCACAAATAGCTACCCTGGGTTTACACTGATTGGCCATGCAGTGATTTACATGGCATACTAATCCAAACTTTATCAGGGTTAAGAATCTATATTTCCTCACTTTTGTGTGTCCAAAAAGTGCATGTTGGTATTATATCGTGCAAATTATTTGACAGCTAAATTATTTGACATTGACTGCTTCTCTGAGGTCTGGGAAATTAGGAATAAATCTATTCTAGATTTACGTGACATAGTTGTGCTGGTCCAGGTATAACCCTTTGCATCCGGATTGAAATAACACCAGGCATCAGAGATCCTTGCATAATGCTGATATTGCTGTTTTTAGAGCTTTGATTCATTCTAGGACGAAAACGATCAACAGTCGTGCGTTTCATTAAAATTCCCTGAAATAATTAGAAAAGCCTCTGAGTATTTGTTGTGTAAATCCTGTAATTTTCTGGTAAATTGGGAAAAAAGGGGTTTTGTGAGTTATGGCCATACATATTACAGATGATGGAAATAGCATTGTCAAGTTTAACAGTTACTATGACTCATCTCCCATCCTGTGAAGATGTGGATTTAAGAATGTCACCTTTAAACTTGTGGAGAAGTGTCAAAAACACCAGCAGAATGGTTTTCATATCCCTTTCACACAAATGTGTTTCCTGAAGGACAAAATCTACATTACTGCGTTTACAATATAAAAATAAGGCTTTCCTTTTTCTAAGATCTCTCAAACCCCTAGCATTCAGTCTAACAATATTGAGAGAAATGAAAACAAACTACTGCATTAAAAAAAATAGAAAACTAGATGACAGATGTAGCAATGTGAACAATAAAACAAACATTTAACCTTGAGGGTTACTCTGACAGAAAACTACAGTCAGCTGAGGTAGTGGTGGTTAACAGTATAATAAATCCCTTTTTTCTTGGCAAGTGTTCATAAATTGTAGTTCAAACATTAAATGTACTCTTGGCAGTATTCCCAGTTCAACTGTGGTTCATGTCAGAGTTAACCAGTAATCTTTCTTCCTTTGATAAACGCGTGTGGGCCCTTGAACCCAGCCTTCTTTCCCTCTTCTCGTGCGTTCTGTATAAGTGGCCACAGTCTCTCCCTGGCAGTCTGATCCTGCGGTATCAGAGTCTCTTTGGATGCGGAGCTTCTTCTCGTCCAGAAACTTGTTCCCCTAGGCCATTTTTCAGATGTCCCTGCAATGGTGCATAGTGAAGCACAGGATGACATTGCGAGGGGGTATATCTGATCTTAGTTTCCCAAGTCAATGTACCACGTCGATCATGTCTCTTAGCTTGTCTTTGATGCAGAGCCACAAGGATATTAATGACGGCTTCCCTAATGTCCTCTCCCTCTCTTACACCTTGGCTTTTCAGATTGCACCTGCAAGAGTACCTTTGAAGTTCAGCTACATTCTCACAGCTCATTATTTTGGGATTGCAGTTTCTTCAGCTTATTCTCTAGGAACGTTATTGTTTCCTTGTTCTCACTCACAACTTTGTGAAGCTGAAGGACAGTCTCTAACAATTATCAATCTTTGATGTGTCCTCGGTAGCCTGCTCTATGATTGACACTTTTGATAACATGACACCTTGTTTATTAGACAGGGAGAGGATTTCGGAGAAAAGTTCAGACATGGAAATGTCCTCTTTCACTTTTTTAAAAATTTGTGGTCTGAGGTAAAGAGGTTGCAAGGATCTCATCCTGGTCATTTTTTTCTCTTGCTTGAGTTTGCAGCATCTAGTGTATCCATGCTGTGCTGTCTCATCGTAGCCACCTACTCCTGTCATCTTCTGTGAGGCTTAGATATTCCATCTTCTTCTTTCTGTCATGCGCTTCCCATTCAACTTGACAAAAACTAAAACTGGTCCTGTGGTTAAAACAAGTTATAGTTAGTTTCTTACTACATTGATAGCCAATATTAGACTGTTAACCACCTAACCCTCAAAGTTGCTTTGACAAGCGAGAAAACACTCCCTCACAGGGACGCCATCTTGGCTTCATCTCTTATTGGTATATTAGCTAATGTCACCAGGCAGGCCAAAACTCTATCCCACCAAAATAGGCTGAAACTGCAGGTGGCCTTTTCAATCAGCTCTTACACGAAAAGGGCATTATCATCATTTTCACAATAGCATTCCAGTATTCTCATAGTGCAGAAATATATGTTAATATATGTAAAACACAGGAAATTAAGTTAACTGCACTGTAATACCTACATGTTTCAAGCAGACCATCATAGTCCCTGTGCACAAGGAAGCGAAGGTAACCTGCCTAAATGATTACCGCTCCGTAGCACTCACATCGGTAGCCTTGAAGTGCTTTGAAAGGCTGGTCATGGCTTACATCAACAGCATCCTCTCGGACACCCAAGACCCACTCCAATTCGCATACCTTCCCAACAGATCCACAGATGACGTAATCTCAATCGCACTCTACACTGCCCATTCCCACCTGGACAAAAAAAACAGCTATGTGAGAATGCTGTTCATTGACTACAGCTCAGCGTTCAACACCATAGTGCCGATGAAGCTCATCACTAAGCTAAGGACCCTGGGACTAAACAACTCCATCTGCAACTGGATCCTGGACTTCCTGACGGGCCGCCCCCAGGTAGTAAGGTTAGGCAACAACACATCTACCACTCTGATCCTCAACACTGGGGCCCCTCAGGGGTGTGTACTTAGTCCCCTCCTGTACTCCCTGATAACCCACAGCTGCGTGGCCAAAAACGACTCCAACACTATCATTAAGTTTGCTGACAACACAACAGTGGTAGGCCTGATCACCGACAATGACGAGACAGCCTGACGAGACAGCCTATAGGGAGGAGGTCAGAGGACTGGCAGTGTGGTGCCAGGACAACAACCTCTCCTCTCTCAATGTGACAAGACAAAGGAACTGATTGTGGACTACAGGAAAAGTAGTATTAACATCAATGGGGCTGTTTTGGAGCGTGTCAATCTACCAACGATCTTTCATGTTCCAAACACACTAAGACAGTTGTGAAGAGGGCACAACAAAATATTTTCCCCCTCAGGAGACTGAAAAGATTTGGCATGGGTCCCCAGATCATCAAAAAACTCTACAGCTGCACCAACGAGAGCGTCCTGACCAGTTGCATCACCGCCTGGTATGGAAACTGCTCGGCATCTGACCGTAAGGCGCTACAAAGGGTAGTGCATACAGCCAGTACATCCCTGGGGCCAAGCTTCCTGCAATACAGAACCTATATAATAGGCGGTGTCAGAGGAAAGCCCATAAAATTGTCAGAGACTCCAGTCACCCAAACCATGGACTGTTTTCTTTGCTAACGCACCGCAAGCGGTACCGGAGTGCCAAGTCTAGAACCAAAAGGCTTCTTAACAGCTTCTACCCCCTAGCCATAAGACTGCTGAACAATGAATCAAATGGCCACCGGACTATTACATTGACCCCCCCCCCCCCATATGTTTTGTACACTGCTGCTTCTCGCTGTTAATTATCTATTCATAGTCCCTTCACCTGCCTCGGTACCGGTACCCCCTGTTTATAGCCTCGTTAGTGTTATGCTATTGTGTTACTTTTTATTATTTTTTAAATATGTTCTTAACACTTCTTGAACTCCACTGTTGGTTAAGGGCTTGTAAGTAAGCATTTCACGGTAAGGTCTACACTTGTTGTATTCGGTGCATGTGACAAATAAAGTTTGATGTGATGGCTCCCAACGTTTTTGTAATTATTTTCGGTAATAACAATTACCCCAGCGAAGACATTCTTTAAAAAATATATAATTGGTCATAACAGACATCATATGGGCAAATGCATTTCATCTAATAAATAGGAAAGTTTTACATCTTCCTAAGTCTGAGGGTGGTTTTAACCTTCCAGACTTGGAACTGTATCAATTCTCTACCCAAGGCTTATCTTACAAGAACCAATATCACTCCCTAGAAACACAACCTAACGGAACAATCCTTGGATAGCTTTTCAGAATTCATCGTAAAATTTTCACACATGGAAAACTAAATGCATAGAAACCGTAAATGACTTGGTATATTTATTTGCATCACATTTAAAAAAATACATTTTGGATTGACCAATGTAGATATTTTCAAATACATTTAACTTAAAATTATAAAAGATGGCGTAGCAGTCAGGCGTCTTTGTCTTCATCTTGTCATGTCCCTTCCCATCTTTTTTTCTTCGCATATATTTATATTTTTTTGAATCTCAACTTCAACATACTCTCCTGCAACCCTCCTCACCCAATGTGGTATGGATCTGCTATTTTCTTTACTTTAGAACCGGAACCCCCAACAGAAGCTAGCCAGCTAACTAGATGCTAGATAGTTGTCAGCTAGCCACTGCTAGCGGTCATCAGCTAACCTTTAGCCTGGACAACTCCTGCCTGTCTGCACAGCGCGATTCATCCCAGAGCATATCGGACTTCTTTTTCTCCACATCTCCGGATTTCTACCGCAAGCTCTGAACCTTTTCAAGTGGATCATCGCAGCTAGCAAGTTGCTATCCGAGTGGCTACTCCTGGCAAACGTCTCTGTCCCGAAGCAAGCACCAATTAGCCTGGAGCTAGCCTATACTAGGCCCATCTCCCGGCTAGCTGAAGAGGTCCATCAGCCACTCGTTGGGCTATAATATCTATATGTGAATTGGCCTGGACCGCTTTTACTTCCATTACAGAGCCCCGCCGATACTGGGCGTAATCTGTACGAAGGGGTTTTCAACAGGCTCCTCCGTCGTGACGTCCCCTGACTGCCCATCTGCTAGCCTGCTAGCCGCGGCCAGCTAGCTGTCTAGAGCATATCGGACTGTTAGCTGGAGAGGTCCATCAGCCAATTTCTTGGGCAACAATACCTATTTTGCCAATTGGCCTGGACCCTTTTACTACACGGAGCCCTACCAATCCATTACGACTGGTCTGCCGGCGTAACCGCACAAGGGGGCTACAACAGACTCTTCCGTCTCGACGTCCCCCTAAGGCCCTTTTGCCAGCCTGCTAGTCCCGGCCCACTAGCTGTCTGAATCGCCGTGTCTCCAGCCCGCCTCGCTACTCACTAGACCCCATGATGACTCGACTACGCATGCCTCTTCCTAATGTCAATATGTCTTGTCCATTGCTGTTTTGGTTAGTGATTATTGTCTTATTTCACTGTAGAGCCTCCAGCCCTGCTCAATATGCCTTAGCTAACCCTTTTTTCCACCTCCCACACATGCAGTGACCTCACCTGGTTTAAATGGTGTCTCTAGAGACAATACCTCTCTCATCGTCACTCAATGCCTAGGTTTACCTCCACTGTATTCACATCCTACCATACCTTTATCTGTGCATTATGCTTTGAATCTAATCTACAGCGCCCAAAAACCTGCTCCTTTTAATTCTCTGTTCCGAACGTACAAGACGACCAGTTCTTATAGCCTTTATCTGTACCCTTATCCTACTCCTCGTCTGTTCCTGTGTTGATGTAGAGGTTAATCCAGGCCCTGCAGTGCCAAGCTCCACTCCCATTCCCCAGGCGTTCTCATTTGTTGACTTCTGTAATCGTAAAAGCCTTGGTTTCAGTCAGGCATGTTAACATTAGAAGCCTTCTCCCTAATTTTGTTTTATTCACTGCTTTAGCACACTCTGCCAACCCAGATGTCCTAGCCGTGTCTGAATCCTGTCTTAGGAAGGCCACCAAATCAAATCAAATCAAAACCCCTGATATTTCCATCCCTAACTATAGCAATTTCCGACAAGATAAAACAGCCGAAGGGGGTGGAGTTGCAATCTACTGCAGATAGCCTGCAGAGTTCTGTCTTACTATCCAGGTCTGTGCCCAAACAAACAAGCTTCTATTTTTAAAAATCCACCTTTCCAGAAAAAAGTCTCTCACCGTTGCCGCTAGCTGTAGACCACCTTCTGCCCACAGCTGTGCCCTGGACACCATATGTGAATTGATTTCCCCCCCCCCCATCTATCGTCAGAGCTCGTACTGTTAGGTGACCTAAACTGGGACATGCTTAACACCCCGGCCGTCATACAATCTAAGCTAGATGCCCTCAATCTCACACAAATGACCAATGAACCTACCAGGTACAACCCCAAAACCATAAACACAGGCACCCTCATAGATATCATCCTAACCATCCTGCCCTTGAAATGATCGCTGAGATCCTGGTTGAAGACAGCAGAGGTGTATTTGTTGTTGCCATCCTGTACCTGTCCCACAGGTGTGATGTTCGGAGGTGTACAACACCTGCACAAGATCGGTACATCCGAACATCACACCTGTGGGACAGGTACAGGATGGCAACAACAACTGCCCGAGTTACACCAGGAACGCACAATCCCTACATCAGTGCTCAGACTGTCCACAATAGACTGAGAGAGGCTGGACTGAGGGCTTGTAGGCCTGTTGTAAGGCAGGTCCTCACCAGAAATCACCGGCAACTACGTTGCCTATGGGCACAAACAAACCGTTGCTGTACCAGACAGGACTGGCAAAAAATGCTCTTCACCGAGGTCGCAGTTGTGTCTCACCGGTGGTGATGGTTGGATTCGTGTTTATCGTCGAAGGAATGAGCGTTATACCGAGCCTGTACTCTGGAGCCGGATCAATTTGGAGGTGGAGGGTCCGTCATGGTCTGGGGCGGTGTGTCACACCATCATCGGATTGAGCTTGTTGTCATTGCAGGCAATCTCAACGCTGTGCGTTACAGGGAAGACATCCTCCTTCCTGCAGGCTCACCCTGACATGACCCTCCAGCCATACTGCTCGTTCTGTGCGTGATTTCCTGCAAGACAGGAATGTCAGTATTATGCCATGACCCAGCGAAGAGCCTGGATCTCAATCCCATTGAGCACGTCTGGGACCTGTTGAATTGGAGGGTGAGAGCTAGGGCCATTCCCCCCAGAAATGTCAGGGAACTTGCAGGTGCCTTGGTGAAAGAGTGTCGTAACATCTGACAGCAAGAACTGGCAAATCTGGTGCAGTCCATGAGGAGGAGATGCACCTCAGTACTTAATACAGCTGGTTAACAGACACCAGATGCTGACTGTTAATCAAAAGATTTTGACCCCCCCTTGGTTCAGGGACACATTATTCCATTTCTGTTAGTCACATGTCTGTAGAACTTTATGTCTCAGTTGTTGAATCTTGTTATGTTCATACACATTTTTTTAAATAAGCGCAGTTCACAGTGAGAGGACGTTTCTTTTTTTGCTGAGTTTATATACCGTAATTTCCGGACTATAAGCCGATACTTTTTTCCCACGCTTTGAACCTTGCGGTTTATACAATGACGCGGCTAATTTGTGGATTTTTCCCGCTTTCACAAGATTCATGCCGCCAAAAAACTGAGCACCGTCACATACAGTGCCTTGCGAAAGTATTCGGCCCCCTTGAACTTTGCGACCTTTTGGCACATTTCAGGCTTCAAACATAAAGATATAAAACTGTATTTTTTTGTGAAGAATCAACAACAAGTGGGACACAATCATGAAGTGGAACGACATTTATTGGATATTTCAAACTTTTTTAACAAATCAAAAACTGAAAAATTTCAGTGCAGCAAACTCTCTCCAGAAGCTCAGTGAGGATCTCTGAATGATCCAATGTTGACCTAAATGACTAATGATGATAAATACAATCC
This sequence comes from Oncorhynchus mykiss, assembly GCF_057628025.1. Taxonomy (NCBI): domain Eukaryota; kingdom Metazoa; phylum Chordata; class Actinopteri; order Salmoniformes; family Salmonidae; genus Oncorhynchus; species Oncorhynchus mykiss. The sequence continues at coordinate 18,023,536 of NC_143044.1, read as the reverse complement.
ACCTGTGTGTAATCAAGTCTCCGTATAAATGCACCTGCACTGTGATAGTCTCAGAGGTCCGTCAAAAGCGCATAGAGCATCATGAAGAACAAGGAACACACCAGGCAGGTCCGAGATACTGTTGTGAAGAAGTTTAAAGCCGGATTTGGATACAAAAATATTTCCCAAGCTTTAAACATCCCAAGGAGCACTGTGCAAGCGATAATATTGAAATGGAAGGAGTATCAGACCACTGCAAATCTACCAAGACCTGGCCGTCCCTCTAAACTTTCAGCTCATACAAGGAGAAGACTGATCAGAGATGCAGCCAAGAGGCCCATGATCACTCTGGATGAACTGCAGAGATCTACAGCTGAGGTGGGAGACTCTGTCCATAGGACAACAATCAGTCGTATATTGAACAAATCTGGCCTTTATGGAAGAGTGGCAAGAAGAAAGCCATTTCTTAAAGATATCCATAAAAAGTGTCGTTTAAAGTTTGCCACAAGCCACCTGGGAGACACACCAAACATGTGGAAGAAGGTGCTCTGGTCAGATGAAACCAAAATTGAACTTTTTGGCAACAATGCAAAACGTTATGTTTGGCGTAAAAGCAACACAGCTCATCACCCTGAACACACCATCCCCACTGTCAAACATGGTGGTGGCAGCATCATGGTTTGGGCCTGCTTTTCTTCAGCAGGGACAGGGAAGATGGTTAAAATTGATGGGAAGATGGATGGAGCCAAATGCAGGACCATTCTGGAAGACCTGATGGAGTCTGCAAAAGACCTGAGACTGGGACGGAGATTTATCTTCCAACAAGACAATGCTCCAAAACATAAAGCAAAATCTACAATGGAATGGTTCAAAAATAAACATATCCAGGTGTTAGAATGGCCAAGTCAAAGTCCAGACCTGAATCCAATCGAGAATCTGTGGAAAGAACTGAAAACTGCTGTTCACAAATGCTCTCCATCCAACCTCACTGAGCTCGAGCTGTTTTGCAAGGAGGAATGGGAAAAAATGTCAGTCTCTCGATGTGCAAAACTGATAGAGACATACCCCAAGCGACTTACAGCTGTAATCGCAGCAAAAGGTGGCGCTACAAAGTATTAACTTAAGGGGGCTGAATAATTTTGCACGCCCAATTTTTCAGTTTTTGATTTGTTAAAAAAGTTTGAAATATCCAATAAATGTCGTTCCACTTCATGATTGTGTCCCACTTGTTGTTGATTCTTCACAAAAAAATACAGTTTTATATCTTTATGTTTGAAGCCTGAAACGTGGCAAAGTTCAAGGGGGCCGAATACTTTCGCAAGGCACTGTAATGTGACGTAAATCGAGCACGCTCAAACTTCCCATAGTTCTGATTACGGTAGTCATTTTGTCACCCTCATCATGGCAAAGACACGGAGAAATGCATATGATGCTGCTTTCAAGTTGAAGGCGATCGATATGGCTGTTGGAAAAGGAAATAGAGCTGCTGACAGCGTGGAGCATTGTCAAAAAAGACACAGTGACCAATGACTTTCTTGGTAGGTTACTGTTTACTACTATTTTTTAAATTTTTGTTACAAGCCGTGTTTCGTTAAAGCCTATTTATTTTTGTAACAAGCCGTGTTTCGTTTAAAAGCCTATTTATTTTTGTTACAAGCCGTATTTCGTTTAAAGGCTGTGTAAAGTTCATTTGTTTCAATGTACCGGTAGGCACCTGCGGCTTATAGACATGTGCGGCTTATTTATGTACAAAATACATATTTTTTTTTTATTAAGTGGGTGCGGTTTATATTCAGGTGCGCTTAATAGTCCAGAAATTACGGTGCATATATTACTGTCCTCTACAGTACATGTATTTTATGCTGAGTGGGTCATTCTCACCTGGTAGCTCATATAAGTAGTTGAGGATGTTCTCCCACTCATCTGCTCCCTTTTCCCAGCAGCTTAGCAAAATGAGTTGCGTTGCTGTACAGGTGTAAATGGTCAATGCAGTCAAGGACCAAACCTGATGACCCCCTGAGAGAGAAAGAAATATAAAGTGTTAAAACAGCACATTTTCAAACAAAAACACACAACTACAGAACACGTATTTTGTTGTGGCTATTCTGGGGACATTAGATTCAAGGCTAAATAAATCACCATTACCTACACTGTTCTTCAGTGCTCGCACACTTTTCTACCTAGCCTCAGGTCTTAGCCCCTCCCCTTGTGTCTGGAGGTAGCCAATCAAATCCTGCAGACTCATGCCCACTGTCTCTAGTGGCAGGTTGAAAGAGGGAACGTTCCCCTGCTGACTAAGACCATCAAGTCTCCTAAAAACAGGAGAGAAGATTGAGAGAAGATTGACAACATTCAATCAACCATTTCTGCATTTCCAAATGTATAAATTTTTTGTCCATGCCTTCCTAATTGAGCCCAAATCTTCACAAACTACACAATGGCTCCATCTTGTACACTCTTTACTAAACCAATCACACTGTTACCTCAGCTAAATCCCTCTGGGGGAACCCAGTTAGCCAGGTTCCCTAGAGGGCTGTGTGGTGGCCTGTTTGATGAAGTGTGTGAAGAAGAGGACTGTGCTGAGGATGAGTCTGGTTGGGTGGGACTCTTCTCTATGATAAAGGGACAGGCTCAGACCGTCATCCATGTGACACTCACTGTGCATAATAACCAAGAGAAAAGGTCATGGGACAATGTGACAACAAAACACAATACAGTACACAGTACACACAAAAGTCAACAAATTAAAGATGGGAAAATAAGCACATGTCAAAGTAATGACTCAAATACTGAGTAAGCCTACGGTGTAATGAAGTTCAGCAGAAATCAGTGCTGGAAAAATACATTATATTACCTTGTGCTGCACCCCTCCCAGGCAGACAAACTTGGCATTGATGGCTTTGTAGGTGAGCTACAGACCAAATTCCACATGCTGGACGTAGCACATGGAGTCTTCATACTTGATCACTGTGGCAGCCATACCATCTATGTGCTTCTTTGGTCCATACTTCAGCTTCTCCTAAAGACTAATGCGGAAATGTGATTCTAATCAACAACAACATTTTACCAATCAATACCACTGGGTATCAGATTTTGCCTATGTGTTCGGGGTAGACAAAGAACAGATAATTTGTCATTTGACCTCTGACCTTGGAGGGTCGGCAGCAGGATATGGACCTGACGTCGGCCCTCCCCCTGTCCATCAGGTGAAGGCCTCTCTCCACAGTCAGACTCAGGTACCTCCCTGTGGTGACATGGTGGAGCCGGAATGGCTGACCTCAGCGTGTATGGCTACTGCTCAATCAGCTAGAGTTCAGTCGGCATGCAATAAGTGCATGGAGCTATGGTAATAGCAGTAAGAGGAGGGAGGAATGCTGTCTGCACTTAGATTCTTTGAATATTTTTGCAGTTTGCAAACAGTTTTACCTCTCCTCTTACCGCTACCACTCCACTGGACCAAATACAAGTGAGCGCATATTTTACAAACACAGATACACATGACTGCACATGGCTGCATCTTATGGGGCGTGTATGAGGGGTATGAGAAAGAGATGTGACAGACTTACGCAACACGCAGTATCTCCAGCCTCTAGAGAGAGCGGGCATGGCTGGGCTTCACCGACCTCGTGTGGCGTTTCAGGATCGTGACTAATGTAGACCTAGCTGCAGCTTGTGGTCCTTTTAGTCTGATACGTTCACATTTAACTCAATCTTTTATACCCTCTGGTAAAAATGTCATGCTGTCATGCTCTCTGAGCTCCATGGGGTGTGGCTAGTTATGAGGCGAGGGATCATAATTACTATGATCTCGTTAAGTAACTAAAATCACAATCCTATTGTCACAAAAACATTCTGTTTAGCCTTGATATTTTCTACACAACATAAAGGATGTAAACCTGATATACGCAGTGTAAAAGCTCTTCAAGTTACAATATTTTCATTATATCATCTTTATATTAATATTAATGACATCACAAAATAGACATACATTTTCCATACTCCATCTCTCATCATTTCTAACATTTGGATGTTGAAATATATTGTTTGTGTCCCCCCTCTCCCGCTGATCCACTGTCCTAATCTTTGGATCCTCACAGGACAGTCATGACATAGATATCGTGACGAGATCCTGAGGCCCTGTCACAACTTCCGCCGTTTGGGCAGTGTTCGGTGGTCGACGTCACCGGGTTTCTAGCCACCGCCGATCCACTTTTCATTTTCCATTTGTTCTGTCTTTGTCTTTTCTCCCCTGGCTTCACTCAAGCAATTACTTGTTTATTATTTAACCCTCTGTTCCCCATGTTGTGTTTGTGATTGTTTATTTGTAATTCGGTCCGTGTTTGTGGGCTATCATTGTTGCCTTGTATATTTATATTTTTTGAGTAAAGTACTTTGATTACTCATATCTTCTGTCCTGCGCCTGACTCCCTACACCAACTACACATAGGACCCTTACAGGCCCATTTTTGTGCCATTCATCCGTCACTATCACCTTATGTTTCACAATTCCTGGAAGCTGAAAATGTCCACATTGCACAAGCCACAATCAACAGCCTGATCAACTATGCGAAGGAGATATGTCACGTTGCATGAGGCAAATGGTGGTCACACCAGATACTGACTGGTTTTCTGATCCACGCCCCCAAAAAATGATGTATAATATCTGTCACCAACAGATGCATATCTGTATTCCCAGTCATTTGAAATCCATAGATTAGGGCCATTCTTTTTATTTTCCAATTTACTAATTTCCTTATGTGAACTGTAAGTTTGAAATTGTTACATTGCGTTTATATTTTTGTTCAGTATAAGTTAATGAGGCAATACAAATTTGATGTGACTAAAATGAAAGGGCATTTGGTTGACTAAAAGACCAACTGTTTTCATAATTTTGACAATAACTACACAAAATCATTATTCAAATGGCAAAAATGTGACTCTATTAAATTTTAATCAAAATGACTAAGTCTAGACTCAATTTAAAAAAGAATGCCAAAATGAACACTGCTTAGATACTACTTCAACATTGTAGCAAAGATTCCTTTAAAAAGTGCACACCAAGGGAGTCAGGTCACAGCCATATAAGGAAAGCAGCCAGGCTGGAACTCCTCTCAGTGCCCAGGGCATGATGCCACTGTGGTGTCTGATCCCTGCCTCAACCTCCATTCCACCCTACTATGAGCAGCCTCTGGACTTTATGAGTCACACTGCACAGTAGAACCACTTAGGGACCAAACTGAGTAAGGAATAGGGCTGGCTGGGGTGAAGAGCTGGCTGGGGTGAAGAATGTCATTTCCACTCAGGCCATACATTTAAAATTGTCAATATCCCATGAGATTTGAAAGGTTTTGAATTGTTACTGAGCTTAATCTTGCATTGTAGAGTCAGGTCAGGGCAGGGCAGGGGGATTGACTTAGCCCATCTCAAGTTCTTTGCAAGCAGAGATAAGGGCCACAGCAAAATTAACTGCAAACTTAGTTTCAGAGATTTCCAGCTTGGGCTGAGAGACCAAAATGCCTGAAGCAGTACCTGTCACCACGGCCCTAAATAGTCCATCTAAGCACGTGACTGTCTCACACAGCATCAGCCAACACTCCACCAGTGACATGTCTTTATCAAATGGCTGAGATACCAAGCCATGAGTGTCACGCCCTGACCTTAGAGCTTTTTATGTCTCTATTTTGGTTTGGTCAGGGTGTGATTTGGGTGGGCATTCTATGTTCTTTTTTCTATGGTTTTGTATTTCTTTGTTTTGGCTGGGTATGGTTCTCAATCAGGGACAGCGGTCTATCGTTGTCTCTGATTGGGAACCCTACTTAAGTAGCTTTTTCCTACATGGTGTTTGTGGGTAGTTGTTTTCTGTTTAGTGTTTTGCATCTGACTGGAGTGTTTCGGTTATTCACGTTGTTATTTTTGTTTAGTGTTCAGTTTAAATAAAAAGTAATGAGTAATGCGCTTCGGTCCGATTCCTCTTCATCCGACGACGACACCCGTTACAGTGAGAGGATGACTCACAACCATAGAGAATGATAGGCCTCCGTTATCTCAGTAGAGATAATATATTTAAACACAGAAAAAAAACCTAACATTTCTACAGTAGTAGGCTAATGTTTATTTAGAGTTTGTAAGAAAAGTCAGCAAGTAATTTGCAAGAGTGACTAAAGAAAAGGGATAAATGGTTGTTATTCACTCAAATGAGAGGAGAGCAATAGAGAGAGTGACATTCTGTAATTTACTGTCTTTTCTTAGCAAAATAAAAACATGTCATGGTATCGTAAAAATAGTAAGTTTTAAAGGCTCAGTGCAGTCAAAAACATGATTCCCTGTGTTTAATATATATTTCCACACTAGGAGGTTAGGAGAACTGTTTGAAGGGAGAGCTGTTTGAAAAAACGCCTAAAATGTCAGCCTGTATTGATGGGATGACATAAACGGGCATTAAATTAGTTAATAAAACAATAACAAATAGAGTTTCAAACCTCTCTGCTAATAACAGCTAGTTTTTTGTTTCCCCCTTCCCACTCAAACCACTCCCAGACAGTCCTAGCAAAATTATTTATTGAGGAATGTTAAGAAACTTTTTTAGTAGATTTGTGACCATTTTAATTTAAAACAATCACAGTAAGGTACTTAATTGTTACCCAAAAATGTGATTTTGAGAGAAAAAATCTCTGCATTGGACCTTTAAAAACAAGTAATAGCCATTCAACACAGTCTAATAACTTTCAAATAGACAAACAATTAAACAGTTTCATAGTGTACTCAACTCTCTATCATGAAAACGAAGGTTTGGCTTTTGTAATTCTTTATAAGTAACTTTCAAAAGAGTGTGTGACAGTGGGAAAGGGTGAAGAAGTAAAAGTGTTATCATACCCCTGACCATTGTGGCCGAAAGTACCAGTGATTATTTTACGGTAGCCTACTGTAAATGGTTATTTTTCTGGCTACCGTATCGATACCCAACATAGTGTATGCGGCACACAACCTTACTCTCCCGCCAATGCAACCACTTGTGTTAAATTCTCATTAGCATTAACCTACTTACCGTACTTAGAAATTTGATTTTATCTTCGCTTTCTCCCGATTCAGCCATGTCTGAAAATGTAAAACAGTTCACTGTCTGTAGAAAGCATAGTTGAAAAATAATCAGTGAGATGGACCGACTCTCATTGGGTGGCTCCTTATCATTCTGACCCAGCGTGCGCTTGGCAGGCTACAGTCCACCATTTGGGGGGAAGGGTACAGATCTGGGGAAGGGTACTAAAAAATGTCTGCAGCATTGAAGGTCTCCAAGAACACAGTGGCCTCCATCATTCTTAAATGGAAGAAGATTGGAACCACCAAGACTCTTCCTAGAGCTGGCCACTCGGCCAAACTGAGCAATCGGGGCAGAAGTGCCTTGGTCAGGGAGGTGACCAAGAACCTGATGTTCACTCTGACATAGCTCCAGAGTTCATCTGTGGAGATGGGAGAACCTTTCAGAAGGACAACCATCTCTGCAGCACTCTACCAATCAGGCATTTATGGTAGAGTGGCCAGATGGAAGCCACTCCTCAGTAAAAGGTACATGGCAGACCACTTGGAGTTTGCCAAAAGGCCCCTAAATGACTCTCAGAGAAACAAGATTAAACTGGTCTGATGAAACCAAGATTGAACTCTTTGGCCTGAATGCCAAGCATCATGTCTGGAGGAAACCTGGCACCATTCCTACGGTGAAGCATGGTGGTAGCAGCATCATGCTGTGGGGATGTTTTTCAGCAGCAGGGACTGGGAGACTAGTCAGGATCAAGGGAAAGATGAACAGAGCAAAGTACAGACATATGTTTGATGAAAACCTGCTCCAGAGCGCTCAAGACCTCAGACAGATGCAATGGTTCAACTACCAACAGTACAACAGCCCTAAGCACCCAGCCAAGACAATGGAGGAGTGGCTTCAAGACAAGTCTCTGAATGTCCTTGAGTGGCCCAGCCAGAGCCCGGACTTGAACCTGATCGAATATCTCTGGAAAGAGCAGAAAATACGCTCCCCATCCAACCTGACAGAGATTGAGATGGTCTGCAGAGAAGAATGGGAGAAACTGCCCAAATACAGGTGTGCCAAGCTTGTAGCATCATACCCAAGAAGACTCAATGCTGTAATCACTGCTAAAGGTGCTTGAACAAAGTTCTGAGTAAAGGGTTTGAATTCTTATGTAAATGTGATATTTCAGTTTTTTATTTGTGATAAATTTGAAAACATTTCTTAAAACCTGTTTTTGCTTTGTCATTGTGCGGTATTGTTTGCATATTGATGAGGGGAATAAACATTTTAAGCAACTTTAGAATAAGGCTGTAACGTAACAAAATGTGGAAAAAGTCAAGGTGTCTGAATACTTTCCGAATTCACTGTATGAGGAGAAAGCTGAAGTCTCTACTCAACTGTTGATGTTTATCCTCTGTCTGATTCCTAGTTCATCCACTAGAGAGCAGTAGGAGATCACATGACATCTCTTGGGCACTTGAAACAAATTGTGTCTGGTTTGGGTAGTGAGCCTGACATCTTAAAATGAACTTAGCGATCAGGGCTTTCAAGTTCAACTAGCTTTCAGTCTCACACCAGAATAGAGGTTCATCCATGTTTCTGAAATGTTAAATTTCGAAGTTGTTGCTAATGTCAAATTTCAATTTGTTTAAGATTAAGTTTTGGCATTAACTACACATTTTTAAGGATAGGGTTAAGCTTAGGCATTAACTCAGAAATCATAAGGTTAGGAATTAACTCCGAATGGTTAAGGTAAGGGTTAAGGTTTTGGATAGGCTTAAAACAAATATCTCAAAAACAACTTTCTTTTGCTGGATTCGAACTTGCTCAAATGTCCAAAAGACATCAGCATTTGTCAGTGATTAATGGGAACTGACTTAATAAATACCCCTCTTTGTCAGGAAGTGTGTGCTTGTGGAATATATGCCCACTATCCTCACATTTAAAGAGGTGGTGTCAGGTAACTAGGGTACGTTATCCCCACTTTTGTCCTACATTTTGGCACAAAACGGCTCAATATAGCCTCTCTGGGCTCATAATCACACATACAGTAGCCTTTGACTGCAGGAATGCTACCATTGAGAGCCCTTGCCCTGCCAATCTTATCAAATGTAGGATATTCACATCAGATTTTGCAGATCATTTTTATTTGATTATATCCATGTTTGAATTGTGACTGTCATTTTAACTTTCATATAGCCAACTTTAATCAACTTCAATGAAAGGAAATATAGCTTTTACAGATTAGGCCTAAAGAATAGAAAAACACAATGTTGTATTTAACTGCACCCTTTTATTATGTAAAGAAAAACAAACATCAGTGATGATCAGGAAGAGGGTTTATTGAATAATCAAATCACTTGAAACTACAAAGTTTACTGTCAACAGTCTCTCAAACGGTCAAATGTTTCTTTTTGTTGCTTTGGATTGAATAATACATGGATTCTCTTCTCCCTCCCTGTCTTCAAATGGGAAATCCCAACTGCTTAACAGGGGGCAGGCTGAGAGACAGGCTTAACCCTCTGAGGTTTGATTCAAAGTATGTAGGAATCTCATAGGATTTAAGGAAATAAGCAATATAATCAAAGAGGCAACGTTGTTCCAAACTCCTTATGTTCTCAAATAAGAAAATGTAACAATGATTTCTCTTAGCTTTGGGTGTGAGAAATATACTGTACATTGTTTGTTAACTGTTCAACCTATTATTTTATCAATCAATCATAGCCTATCTACCTAGTTATTTATATATATATATATATATATATATTTATTTATTTATTTTGGGTCAAATGTGATGCGAGAAAAGTTTGCATGGAGCAGGAAACATGAGCTATGATTTTACCACAAGTACATTTTGGTTACATAAACAACATCCCGCTGGAAACCAGCATCAGTTCAACATCTTACTTCAATGTTTTTGTCTTATTCCCAGTTAGAACTCATACAGTAGTTCCTAATAAGGCACTGAAAGAAGATGAGGAGAAGATGCTGACTATTAGCCTGCTATTTTTCTGTTCTTGCTACATATCCAACTGCCGCTATTACTGTGGTCAATAAACATATTATATCGAACTATTGTAGCTTATATGATCATGTTACTCCTTAAAGCCGATAAGAAAAACTGTTATTCTGTCTTCACTTCACCGCAGAACTCATATGAGAGAAACTATTTTGTTACAGTAAGTAGCTAAATGTACTGTATCTACCTATTGTGACTCTAACATAGGTAACCGCCACTCATTTGTGTGTTTGGTTAAAGGGAATTTCATCCAGACGTATTAGGTGGGGTCAAGAGGTCACTTTTGGGTATCATCTTGCAGGGTTAGAGGTCACTCTCTCCATAGAGGGCAGTGGAGAAGGCGGTGTAGTCTAGTGCCCCTGCGGATCCCCCTGGGCCACTGTAGCGGGGCATCCTCAAGATGCAATACTCTGCCTGGTCAGGGGGGAGCTCTCTCCTCAGCTCCTCAACCAGGATGTAGGGCTGTGGAGTCGGGAGAAAAACAGAGAGAACACGGGCTCATGTAGGTAAATCCGCTTGAGCAAATATTAATAATCTGACAGAATAATATGCGTGTTGACCATTGTACTGAATCTGCCCCATCTGTGTGATTGACATGTTCCACTCAATTGTCACACTCCTGTTCACTTTCTCTCACACACACACACCTTATCGGCTGCCAGGATCCTGAAGGATGCCACAACCTGCTCGGCGGTGTCCGTGTCAGCGGTTTCTCTGGTCATAAAATCGATAAATGATTGAAAAGAGACCATGCCAGTGGCACTGGGGTCAACCAGCATCATGATACGGGCAAATTCCACTTCACCCTGACAGACAGAGAGAGAGAGAGAGATATTAGTGCGAGATCAGAGACAAGAGCACTGATATCTTTGTTCGTTATTACACATAGAATCAATACCTCTTGGTATTAGTATGCATTATTTGCATACTGTAATTCTGCGTGAGAACATTGAGACCCCTACCAAATCATAACCCATGGAGATCAGACAGGCCCTAAAGTCATCAGTGTCCATCGCCCCGTGTTTCTTCTGTAGTCGGAGGTCAAGGGTCATAGGGTGGAGGTTGGGAGTAGGTCACCTCACAGGGAGGGGATGGGATAGAGAGGAGGGAGGGAGACCAAGAGAAGGTGGATGGTAGAGCAGTGGAGATCCGGTAGGGGAGAAGACCAAAGCTAACATCAGAAACATGGACACATACACACAACCACAGACGAAAGCTGCTACTGCCAACATAGCCATAATGTAGTGTATTATTTAGAGCCCACTATTGAAAAATAGATAGAACTGGGAAATATGTGAGGTAGCAGCAGATTTGGTCTGTTCTAGAAGGATGGAAGAAGCCTAAGTCTTCAATGAGAGTCAGTCAGGAATCATGAAAGGTTAGAGGTCAGTAGGGGTGAGTACCTGATGTTCATTACCCACATGACCAAGGCTGATCAGACAGGTCTTGATCTCCTCCCAGTTTTCCTGTGTTCTCCTGGGACCAGGTGTTAGAGTTCATTCAGAGGTGTCACACACACACACAAACACACACATGCAAGTGTCCACTGTCCATAATATGCAGCATTACAACAATGTAGAACCAATAGAAAAAATACAAATTGTATACATCTATACATTATACAGAAAAATTGGAATGGTATTATTTTTTAACCGTCTAAACAACCAAGGCCACAGAGCAGTGACCATTCTATTACAGTATCAACAACAACATATTACCCCAGTTTCCTTATGCAGCTTCTGAATAAGATAGGCATGACAGTAAAAAAAAAACAATTGTCAGTGGTATTATGCTACTTAACATGCCATTCAGGTTAAGTGTTATTATATGAGACTGAGAACCGGGAGTCCAGGGTGTGGATAGAGTACTATACCCGGTCAAAATGGTTGAAGGAGGAGCGGAACTCGTGCATCTGTTCCTGGCTGATGCCCTTGGCGTCGCGGGTCAGGATCTGGGTCTCGATCTCGTTGATGGTGCGGGCGATGGTGGTGAGGAGGAGCTCCCAGCCCACACGGATGTGCTTTTACCATGACGATTAAACACACCGACAGATATAGACACAGACAGACAGATTAATCAGCTGTCAACAATGTATTCCAACAATGCACTTTGGGATCTCGATGACATCCATCATCATTATCCCCATGACCACATCTAATCTATATAGACCGCATGTAGAGACTGTCTCTCTGTGCTCTCTGTACTGCTCTGCAGTACCTCCATGGTGTAGTTGGTATGCTTGTTGTCAAACACCAGGGACTCCTGGATGTGCTGGTGGTCTCCCTCCAGCTTGTCGATGTTGGGCTTGTAGGTAACGATGATGTGCTCAAACTGCTTCAGCTGGGTCATCTGGTCCTCCAATGTACCGCCCACCTCCAGGGAGCAGTGCCCAATCTCCTGTCAGAACCAAACAAATTAGCAAACCAGGTTTTTGTTCCGGATCCAAGGGTACCCTTAGACACTAAACGGATGGCTGACTCTCTGACCTCCATCCTTGTCTGTATCCAGGGTCCTATGAGGTTAGCCTGGGTAGCAAACAGCCGTCTCAACCTTTCATTAGTATGCTGTCGGGCTAGCTCCTCCTGGAGGGAGCCTTCTCTCTGGGGAACAAGCTTCTTCACCTGGTCAGCAACATGGCAACAACGCATACATCAATCTGACAGAAATTGGCTGTGTATGTGCATGTGTGAATGCATATGTGTGCATGTGTGTCTCAAGTTTATGTATGTACATTTTCAAGGTTGTACCTTGTCCCACTTGGCGAGGAGCTCCTCTGTGGTGATGGTACTGTAGAGGTTGAGGAGGTTGGCCTTGATGCCGTAGCTCTGGGAGATCTTCTGCACCTCGTTGTGGATCCCCAGGATGGCCTGTCTCTCTCCGTCTGCCTCTGGGAGGGTGGCCTTGAACTGCTCATGGGCAGATATCAGGCTCTGCAGGGGAGAAGGAGAGGAGAGGTTGAAGTGTACGTAGCAAGTACTTTGGGCACTGAACCAAAATTACATGGCTGCAACATTTGTAACAACGGTAGGATGATTAAATTGTAACAGCGAGTATTACGTACCTGGACCTCATCGATCGTGTGTACAATAAACATATCCTGCAGATCCTCCATAGCCCCTTCCATCCAGTTGTTGAAAGGTGCTGATCTCTTGGCAAACTCCAGGAACAACTGATCAATGGTTTCCAGCAGCTTCTCTGTCCTCTGGAAAACAGGAGCGAGAAAGAACTTTGCCATTCATCTCATTGACAATTCATTAATATTGCTTCACCTGTTTGGGATGCTAATCCCAGGATGCATCACATTGACGTGACCCAATTGACCCCTGAGTTTGGCAAGATGGTCTGCATGGATTAGACCACTCCCTTTGGGCAGGGGCAGGTGGCAGACAGCAGCCCATGTCAGTCACCCTAATCCCAGGCCTGGATAAAGGTCTTGACACATTTGCAGGTCATGAGCGTACAGTATGGATCAGAGGGGCTCAGAGGAAGGGGACTGTGGGCATCCTGCCAGCCGGATAATGTACAGACAGCCATATCTACATGATTGTGCCTTTAGTTCATCCCCTTATCTCGGTCAGAAGACTTAGTGGGCAACCAATAATCAGCTGTGTCTTCATTCCCAAGACCCAATCCCAAACTATCGCAATAGAAAATACATGAGATGTAACTTTATCATGGATTAAGCTGACCTGTGAACACTCCACCCCAACCCAAGGTTACGTCATTCACTGCTTTACCTCCTCAGTTCTCAACTGGATTGATGGAACTGGTTCTCTTTTCACACTACCGAGATGTACTGTGCCGGCTTGCTTTTCACTGGGTTTAGCGCAGTTTAGCTGAGAACATAGCATGTCATGTCCTTAACCTCAACCCCCGAAACTCACCTCCAAAGCCTCTCTCCTCTTCTGGGTCAATGTACCAAGTTGATCCCACAGATCACAGATGCTCTGACACCTCTTGTTGACAGAAGCCACACCATGATAGTCCAGCTCACTGCACAACACCACAGGAAACATACAGGTCAATCTAGGGCTGGGAAGTGTACTGTGTTTTACTAACACAATACTGGTATTGATGCATGGACCAGTTTGGATTTTTACTGTACCTTCTCTAACAGTATTTTTATTTTTTATTTGTTACATTAAATAATTTAGCAATGACTCTGAAAAAATATGTCAATCATACATTTTTATTGCCAGTAAGAAACTGTTAACAGCTGACAACTCCTAGCTAACTTGCTAGCAGACCAAGTCAACAACTTAGAGAGAACAAGCTTGCCAATTAGAGACCCCCGGAAATCATCCGACTGCAATATACTCCAATGAAATAAAAACTGCAAGTGAATCCATTGAAAAAAACATGGTCACAGAGGAGAATAAGTATTCTTATGAAGGAAAAGTGACTTATTGACGAAATAGAGGCACACAAAGACAAAACAAATGTGGTACAGTGTGGAAATTAGTTCAGGAAATGTAGAAATGTACAAAATTGATGAAAATGAACAGAATGGAGAAAGCCCAATAAAATAACTTAAAATGTATTTGTTGCCACACCTAATCACAGATAAAGTGCATCATACCATATTTATGTATTTTGAAAGTTCTATATCTTAAAAACTTAAACATTTGGGGACTATATCAACAATGGACTGGTTTTTGGGTGGAATTTTCCTTTAAGTAGAATGCAGATTGTATTCCTTGTCAAAGCCATGATTTTAGGAATAGGATTTATTAGGGATGATGGTTAGGAGTGAGGGTTAGAGGAAAAGTCCGCACTTGAGCTCCTGTGCGATGGCAGCGATCTGCTCCACCCTGTCCTGGTGAGCAGCCAGGTCACTCTCAAATGCCTCATGTTTCCTTAGCAATGCCCGCACCTCCGTCAGGGTGGCAGTCTCATAGTCCTTCTGAGATAGAATTAGCTCTTTACCTTGGTCACAGGTAGCGAGATAGAGAGATTATTGTTAATTTCACTTTGGATATTTTCTACTTCACTTGCTTTGGCAATGTTAACATGTTTCCCATGCCAATAAAGCCCTTTTAAATTGAATTGAGAGAGAAAGAGAGAGAGACAGAGACAGAGACAGAGAAAGCGAGAGCAATGGCCATGAATCTCCCGTTAGTCAAAACAAATGCTGAAGATTCACTCTGACATTTTCCCATTGAAAAATCTCAAAGGATTAGGAGCTAATCACTTACATTCAAAGGTCAAACTCTACCAAAGACATAAGTAAACACTGCACAGACAGACAATAATAGCCCAGACTGACCACTAGCCCAGGTCTCATGGGTGGTGGCTTTCTGGCAAAACTTTTCAGCCAAGTGGTCCAGTCTCTCCAGCCTGCGGATCTCGGTCAGAATCCACTCCTCATAACCTTTCTCAGCCCCCTCCAGCCCCTGCCATGCACTGGCTATGTCCTACAGCAACATGGAGACACAAAGACACGCTTATCACGCTCAGTTGATATGCTATTAAAATAGCTTTTTAACTTTATCAACATTCTGGTAAGAGTGCCTTGGTCTTTACCTTGGTCTTTTGGATTATCTATATCCATAGCTATCTATAGCTACTGTACTTTGACTGGTGGCTTGTGTTTCATCAGTTTTATATGATTCATCATTGAATGTTGGGTGTTAACACTTACAGATACCATCTTTCCTTCAGAAGGCATAAAGGCAGGCCGGTTGCTTATGCGCAGCTTGGTCTGCAAGGTATTGAAGCTGATCTCCAGCTGACACTTCTCCTGCACCTTGGGGGGCTTGTGCATGCGGCGGTAGTCCCTGAAATCCTCCAGCTTCCTCTGCATCTCAACCATGGTCTTCTCTGCTGCCCTATTCTCTAGCCATGGGGTGGTCCGGCGGATCCACTCCAGTAGCTACGGAATACAGAAGGTAATGATGGAGTGGAGCTATGGGGTTTGTGTGTTGTTATTCCTCTCAAATCAATTCAGTTGAATTGGACTTTGAATTTGATTTGAATACTTGGGCATTTCCAAGTGGGGTAGAAGTATGTCCCCAAGAGAGTTCACCAATATGAAAGGATATATCCAAAAGTATGCTTTACCTCGCTGGCCAGCCTCTCGTATTCCTCCATAAGTTTCTCATTCTCCTGGTTCACATCCAGCACTTTACAGATCCTGTTGGCTGCTGTCTCAGCCTACCAAGGGGAGGGAGGATGGAGAAATGAGGTCAGGGAGGAAAGAGAGGTGAGGTGAGGGTGTTGTCGCATATCTAATGCAATTCCTCATACAATTACCCCCCACCCCACCAACATGCACACCATCTAAGTCATACATTTAAAGCAATCTGTGTGTGTCGTTTCAAAAACACGCATGTCAATGTCAAACTCACAATTGACCAACTTAGTATGATGTCAAACAACTTTCAGGCTAGTGAAGAGAACAGACCAGGATATGTGTTTTTGGTAGTGACGGGGAAATAAGACCTTAGAAAATTGAATGATTGGATTATCATGTGCTTATTTTAAGTGGAATCATTGACACATGGTAAACATCATCAAATGATTTGGGGATATTGTACATAAAACATATTGCATTCACAAACTCGATTCAAATTGTTCATGGTGCAAGCTGTATACCTGCTCAGCTCCAGCAAAAGCATGATAGAAGCAGGAAACATAGGTCATGATAGCTCTCTCATCAGGCTTAGGAGTGTTGATGATGTCTACAGTGTGGACGGAGGGACAGAAGAGGGTGACGGACAACAAGTAGAGAATGAGGAAGACACTCAAGGTGGGAGACAGGAAACACAAGAGCATCGACAGAGGAAAAGGACCACAGATCGAGACTCCACCCCTGAACGTCTTAGCCCAGGGCTATCCTGGAAGGAAAGTGGGTTGGTCTATGGCCAAGGGGTCTAAACAAGGACCTAAAGCTTGACAAATGTGCCCTCACCTTCTGTACCATTGCAAATGTGGGATACAAACTGGACATATAGGTCATAACAGTCCTGTTGTCTGGCCTTGCTGCACTTATCAAATCTGTGGGATACCATGCACATAGGACTTTATCGTTACAATGTTCATACAAGTACAGACAATCCTCCTGGCAATCTCCTGCAGACAATCCTGCAACAAAGCCCATAGTCTGACTCCCACCATTACAGTACCAAATAAGAAGGTTTATGTTTTCATATTGAGCAAAACAAGATGCCTATAGCTAATGCCGAATTCAAACGTTGTTTCCTTAGAAGACATTACCTTCTGCGTCCAGCATCTTAGGAATATCCAGGTGCTTCTCTGCTATTTCAAAGGCCAGGTTCAGGTTCCCCATAGGATCATCCTAGAAAATAATCAGTATTATAGAAACATACGTTCCAATTATATTGTTACTTAGCAGTTAGCATATAGCTGTCTTTCAACGCCACCTTAACACCATTACACTTTTTAAAACTAAGATACAGTCATGTTTTCATTTACATTTAACATGAAAAAAACGTGCACATGTACAGTATTTGAAACCAGATTACAAACTGTCCTGCACCCAGTGATGTATTAACCAAGCAGGTGACAGACAGTCAGTAAGTGTCTCCTCACTAATGGGGTAGGGTGAGTCAGTTTGTTTAGTGGGAGGAGAGGGCTCATGCTGCTACTATTGTCCTAAGTCTGATCCACTGATGCTGGCTGAGGGGGGAAAGCCTGTTACAGGACAGTGGCAGCTGCAGGGATACAGGGGGGGATACAGTAAGCTAACACTCATGGCTTACTGAGCCCACTCACCTGGAGCCAGACATGACAGCTGACAGGGCCTGTCTGGGTCCAATGCATGCATGGGAGTGTTTGGGGGGGCAGAGGTGTGTGTGTGTGTATGTGTGTGTGTGTCCACATGCATATGTATGAGAGAGAGGGGGGACACCTCTACTAAAACTGGCTCTTTTCTGTATTAAACAACATTCTGAATGGTTTGGGTTGCCCAGATCTATCCATTTTTATGTGTATTCCCAAACAACAGTGGATATAGTGATTGCCCTATAAAGAGCTGCCTCATTTAGAGGTATCTGCCCACCACAGCTGAGGTAAACCCTGGGCTCTATTGGGATATGGCTCATATTTCTTCATCTATTCACAGTCAGGGCTAAGTCAGTTCCGCCTCCCGGGAAAACCATAATGGACTATGTTACTTTTTTTTAGATTAACAAGGATGGATATGTACTGTAAATGTAATTCGGTATTATAAAGGCCACAGGTTACACGGTGTAAGGACACAAATCTGTATATTTCACACTGTAGTAGTCTACTCTTTAAAGTTACAATCATCACATATTCTTCAAAAAATACATTATTTTTCTTTTTTTTACCCCTTTTTCGTGGTATCCAATTGTTTTAGTAGCTACTATCTTGTCTCATTGCTACAACTCCCGTACGGGCTCGGGAGAGACGAAGGTTGAAAGTCATGCGCCCTCCGATACACAATCCAACCAAGACGCACTGCTTCTTAATTAACACAGCGCACATCCAACCCGGAAGCCAGCTGCACCAATGTGTCAGAGGAAACACCGTTCACCTGGCAACCTTGGTTAGCACGCACTGCCCGCCACAGGAGTCGCTGGTGTTGATGGTACTGATCTGTACATTTGCTGAGCAGAAAAGGTACACATTTAAAATGTATTGAAGAAAGGTAGATATTTGTACCCACCATTAGATAGAATGATGAATCGAATCCACCTGTGCCATCTTATTGACAGGATTTATGCATTGTAATGGTGGGCCTCGTTAAATAAGAGGCGTGGTTTAATGAGGGTGTGGCTTTCAGTAAGTTATTTTTGGCCACCCGTGAGTGGAAGTTTTGTACCAGTTTAAGTGGTCTATGGTTATTCTAATTCAACTTCAAAGCAGATCTGCTGCCAGTTCTATAAAAGCTTGCATAAGAGCAAATTAAGCACACTAATAAATGAAATAAATAAATATATGTAATTCCCCAGTGTGTACTAGGCTTGGGCGGTATACTGTGTATACCATATACCAAGGTATTTGGAAATAGCCGAGATGAGGAGGGGATTATTTAAGATACTCGATTATTTAAGATACTGTCCTAGCTTCCGGGGGAAGCTGGTTCCACCATTGGGGTGCCAGGACAGAGAAGAGCTTGTACTGGGCTTAGCGGGAGCTACTCTCCTGTAGGGGTAGGAGGGCCAAGAGTCCAGAGTTGCAAAACGCAGTGCTCGGGGTTGGGTGTAGGGTTTGAGCATAGTCTGAAGGTAGGTTGCTGATCCGTAGGCAAGCATCATGGTCTTGTAGTGGATGCGAGCTTCGACTGGAAGCCAGTGGAGTGTACGTAGGAGAAGGGTGACATGTGAGAACTTAGGAAGATTGAAAACCAGGCGGGCTGCAGCATTCTGGATAAGTTGCAGGGGTTTGATGGCACAAGCCGGCAGCCCAGCCAACAGCGAGTTGCAATACTCCAGACGGGAGATGACAAGTGCCTGGATTAGGACCGGCGCTACTTCCTGTGTGCAGTAGGGTCGTACTCTCAGGATGTTTTAGAGTATGATCCTGCAGGATGTTTATCCTAGTTATTTATCCCCCCCTGGACAAACATTGAATATTGAAGTAAGACCGTGAGATCTTGTTAGTGTGTGTGTGTGTGTGTGTGTGTGTGTGTGTGTGTGTGTGTGTGTGTATGTGTTTATGCATATGTTTATGCATATGTACAAGTGTGTGTGAGTGAATGTGTGAGCGAGTGCATGTGTGCTAAGAGTCAGTGCAAGGTGTGGAGGTGGTCGATCCCGGTTCAGGAGTTCAGCAGTCTGATGGCTTGTTGGTAAAAGCTGTCTCTGAGCCTGGTTTGAGATCCGATGCTCTGATACCATTTGCCAGACGGTAAAGGAGAGAACCGTCTGTGGCTGGGATGTGTGGGGTCCTTGATGATGTTACGAGCCTTGGACTAAATGTACTGTATGGGTGGGAGCCTGGCCCCAGTGATGGACTAGACCAGGGGTGTCAAAGTCAAATGGACGGAGGGCCAAATAAAAAAATCAGCTACAAGACGAGGGCCGGACTGTTCGAATGTTCATTGAAACATTTTTAAATGACGCATATAGTCTAGTGAACCTAATTGAACCTACTGAAAACCTAACAAATATATTACAATATGATCAGATAAATAAAGCAATATTTTCTTATGGCTCTGTCAGTAATCTTTAATTTTCAACAGACACAAAAGACAAATTTCCTTTATATAAATATCCCCATAACATGAACATTAAATGAAAGAAACCGGTATTCAAGGCACCATCAGTAGACTATATTTTCTATTTTAGCAAAAGTGGGCTAAATTTACTTCAAAGAAAAAACAATAATAGCAATTTTCTATCATCCACTCAACTGAAATATTTTTAAAATATAATTGGATTGAAATACAAAAAAATAAAGTGCAAAAATCTATTAATCAAAAACAACACTTTGTTTAAGGAGAAGTAACATGCAGTGAAAACAAATATTACATTTTAACTTTTAAACTTGAACTGAGTAAAAACTCTAAATATGTGATTGCACAGTAATGTTCACTTGTTTGAGGTTGAGGGTGATACTTGGTGGTGTCCCATCTTTTCCACAAGTTCATCAATGTTCGGGGTAAGGCTCTGAGCTGAAGAAATCCTCAGAATTGAGTGGAGGTGTTCAGCAGTAAGTCGACTTCTGTGTGATGTTTTGTTCAGGTTCATCAAAGAAAACAGTTGTTCACACAGGTATGTGCTGCCAAACATAGACAACGTTTGAGCAGCCTGGATGCGCAGCTGGGGCATTGTGCCGGGGAGGAAACGGGCGAACTCCGCAGCACCCACTGCCGCATATTTTGCCCTCAGTGCATCATTGCATTGGAGGTCAATCAACTCCATTTGGAGGTTTGGTGGTGAGCTTTCCACGTCAACAGCAAATGGGTTACCGAGCAGTTCCAACCTGCTTTTTTGTGCTTCAAAGTCAGCAAATCGGCGTCGAAAGTCAGCGGCAAGCATACCTATTTTATCAGCCAACTGTGTGCTCGGGAACGCACTGGTAGAGAGCTTCTCTTTCATGGTCTGGCAGCTGGGAAAGTGGCTCAAATTTTCTTTCCGCATCTGCGTCTCCCACAGAGTCAGTTTGGTTTTAAATGCCTTCACTGTACTGTACATATCAGAGATGACACGATCCCGACCCTGCAGCTGCAAGTTTATTGCATTCAGATGACTCGTAATGTCACACAGAAAAGCCATTTCACACAGAAACATTTCGTCTCGGAGTTGTGTTGTGTCTTTCCCTTTGCTGTCCAAGAACAGACAAATCTCCTCACGAAGCTCGAAACATCTTTGAAGCACCTTTCCCTGGCTTAGCCATCGCACCTCTGTGTGATAAGGCAAATCACCATGCTCCGTTTCTAACTCCGTCAGAAATGCCTTGAACTGGCGGTGATTCAAACCTTTGGCTCTGATAAAGTTAACTGTGCGCGTGATGATGCTCATTACATGCTCCATTTTCAAGGCTTTACCGCACAACGCTTCCTGGTGTATGATACAATGATAAGCTGTCAGCTCACCTGTCGCGTTTTCCTCTTGCATCTTTTCCCGTATCTTCGCCACCAGTCCGCTCCTGTGTCCACACATCGCAGGTGCTCCGTCGGTTGTCAAACCCACGAGTTTTTCCCAAGGCAGCTCCATCTCATTTACACATCTTGACACCTCTTCATACAAATCATGCCCCGTAGTTGTGCCATGCATAGGACGTAAAGCCAAAAACTCCTCTGTCACGCTTAGGTTGGAGTCCACTCCGCGGATGAAAATTGACAACTGGGCAATGTCAGAAATGTCGGTGCTCTCATCCACAGCCAAGGAATATGCAATAAAATCTTTTCCCTTTTTCACAAGCTGCTCTTTTAGATTGATGGACAACTGGTCTACTCTCTCGGCAATGGTGTTTCTGCTCAGACTCACATTTAAAAAGAGTTGCCTTTTTTCTGGGCAAACTTCGTCACAAACTTTAATCATGCAGTTTTTGATGAAATCCCCCTCCGTAAATGGCCGGGCTGATTTAGCGATCTCTTCTGCCAAAATAAAACTGGCCTTTTGTAGCCTTTGTTCCATGTCCATATTCTTGTTTTTGTCCGCGTGTTTCGTTTCATAATGTCGTCTCAGATTATACTCTTTCAGTACCGCCACACTTTCTCCACACAGAAGACACACAGGTTTTCCAGCTACCTTCGTGAACATATACTCCGACTCCCACCTTGTTTGAAACCCCCGGTTCTCAGTATCCACCTTCCGTTTTGCCATTTTTGATGGGTATCTGAAAGTTAATTTTACTGTGATGCTGACGACTGCTGTGCCAATAAATATTGAAATGAAGCAGCCTACTGCTCGGTGCGTCACCTTTGCATTGTGGGAAATGTAGTATTGGTGCGTGTAAAAGATCTGCGGGCTGCCGGCTTGCTGCGGGCCGGTTCTAATAATAAATCAAGATCATCCCAGGGGCCGTAAAAAACCTTCTTGCGGGCCGGATGTGGCCCGCGGGCCTTGACTCTGACATATGTGGACTAGACCATCTTCACCACCCGCTGAAGGGCTTTGCAGTCAAAAGCGGAGCAGTTTCCGTACCAGGCCGTGAGGTAGCCAGTCAGGATGATCTCAATGGTGCAATGGTAGAAATTGGAGAGTGTACGGAGGGACATGCCACATTTCTTCAAACACCTGAGGAAGTAGAGGCACTGTTGCACCTTCTTCACCAGAGTGGTGTTGTTGAGGGACCATGTCAGGTTCTCAGTGATGTGGACGCAGAGGAACTTCACCTGTAACATTATTTTACATTATGAAGATTACCATAGTTTCTCAGAACAGTCGAGCCAGTCACGTGTTTGTTTGTAAATAGCACAAAGGGAGAATGTGGGAAATGGTGAGTCCAGCTGTGTATTTGGTTTGACTTGCTAGTTAGCTAAGTGGCTGAATTAACAAAGAGACAGGACATCATAGAGTGCTTTGGATTAGTTATCTGTACAGCTGCGACTGCTATCTTGATTTCCTTGCGTTTGTTATTCTCTCTGTTCTCGGTCCCTTAGTCTGCTCCTCCGCCCTCTCCTCCAAGCAGAGCAGGCAGGCCCATTGCCCTAGCGACGCCAGACTCCACACAGACACAGTATGCACACATGCTACTTCAGAGCCTTACTACTACACACTGCACACACAATTCTACACAAAACAAAGTCTACTTTTATGAGATTTAAAACACTGCTGTACCTACACATATGATACCTTCAGATTTTGATAGTTGATTAGATCTGGCCTGTGTTTGTGTATCAGGGCACAAAAGGCTAAACCTTCCTTCCAGCTTTATACAATAGTGGGTCATTCAGGTGAGCATGTCAGTAAGACAGTGAATGCAGAAATCAGTAAGGAATAGATTGGGTGAGTTAAATCAGGGGTTCATTTCATTTTTTGGGGGAAAGGGATCCATGGAATAAGTTAAGATAATAAGATATTGGTATCCACAGTACCACACCAATTATCAATTTTTTTAACTCAATACTATCACCCCCGCAAATTTTTGGGGGACATAAATGTACTGTAATTGAATCTTTAAAAATGCACAGTTTTCTCTCTGCCTCATGGCAAAATGTGTAGAATTGAAGGATATTAGCTTTAAAGCTACAACAACAAAAAATATCTCTGCCTTAGACAAAATGTGTAGAATTGCAGGAAATTAGCTTGAAAACTGCAACATTTTCTCTCCAATGCCAAGAGGCAGGACTTTTAAATGTTATTTCCTGGGCCTGAGAATTGGTTTGTCCAGCCATGTAGTGTAAAAGTCCTTGTTGGCCATTTTAAACACACTCGAGTTGTGTTCTGATCATGAGGGAGTCCCTGATGAATTTGCTAACACAAAAGGTGTCTCTGGCCCCAAAAAGTTTGAGAACCCCTGAGTTACACATAATGAAACACTCTCTTAATTCTGCTTCTCAAAAGTCAACCCACCCACATCATAACTTTCTATTAATCCACGCTGTGGGAAAGACTGGAGTTAATATTATGGACATAGGGAACCCTTCTCTGTTAGTATGTGGGAGGCACCAGACACCATCATGGTTAGTGATTGGGACACACGAGAGACCTTGTTGAGCTTAGCATAGTCGATAAGGTCAGGTCTGTGTCTGTGAATCAGGGCGCAGAAGGCCAGTCCGTCCTTCCAGCTTCACCAGCAGGCAGCAGAGAGAACCAGGTCAGAGGTCAGATTGGCATGATAACTGAGTAAAGGTCCCCAACACTGGTCCTAGAGAACTGTAGTGTGTGCAGGCTTTGCATCTCTTATTACTTAGTACTAACACATTAGTATAGAAAATAATAAAATAGAAAAATACATATTAGGCAACTTCAAGGAGTCTTAAAATTCTAAATCGAAATAACAAAATGATCCTTGGTATGGCCTTCTTAAAACAATTCCATATAGCTAAGTAGAACACCATCAGCCCGGGGTAGACAGTGCTTGGACTCTAAAGGGTTAGGAAAAGACTAAAGAGTGTTCTCACCTAATGTGGAAGTTCTGGACATTGACATTTCTGTAGGGGGCAGTCTTTCTCTGACACCACAAGAGAAGGCCTTCCTTTGCAGAGGTTTCTGAAAGGAGAGAGAAATATATGTTCAACAGCAATATTCCCCAGTGAGATCTCTATTTCATTAAACCAGGAAGGTAGCTGCAGTATAAAAACACTGGGAATCCATATGCAGGACATAACTTATTATACAATAATAACAAAGGAAGGTTTTTTTCCTCAAGTACGCTATTTTGTTAGAATTGTCCTATATTACCTTCTACAGAGATGTCCTGGATGGCAAAGCGGAGGATGATGGTCCATATCATTCCCAGAGTCATCTTAATGTTACCATCCACAATTTCTGAAGAGAAAAAAATCCAACTACCATCAGATTCATCACATAATTGTAAAAGTTCGTGCAAAATGGACTGTCAAGTTTTAAAACATTGTGGAACACTCTACCTTTGATGAATAAGACCTGCTTCGGTGAATTAGATAATTGATTATTCAAATGAATCAAAAGATACTGAGCTGCCAACAGGTAAAGTACAGGCCAAATGAAATATCACCTTCAGCTCCAATAGAGACGAGTTTCACTCCCTTGCTGGTGATGAAGTCTAGGGCTTTGTTGACATTGGCAATCTTGTGAAAACGCATCTTCCCTCTGTCGGGCTTAGGTAACCTCTCACCTGAGGGAAGGAGCAAACAGCATTAAACTCTCTGTGAGTACCAATCAATGTATTCAACTATCAACTATTTAGTCAACAAACAGTACCTGAAATAATTTCCAAGAGAAGCATGAGTTTGAGGCCATTCCTGAAGTCGTCCTCAATGTTCTCAATCTGTGTTTCTGCTTTCCGCAGGTGGGAATTACACCAAGCTGTGAAGGTCTACAAATTAAATGATATTTTGGTGAGTAAAATACAAATAGGACAATGTAAATTTCACATAACTTAGGATGGGTTTGAGCATTGATGGTAGAGAGACTTTCTGTGAGCTAATCAGATAACCTTGAGTGAGTTTTCCATCAAGGGTCTTATTCATCAAAGGTAGAATGTTCCACAATGTTTTAAAACTTTACAGTCCATTTTACATAATTTTCCAATTTACCCTTCCCAGTTGAAAGTGTTTGCCATCTATACTTTATGAAGGTAGCTACTGTAAGTGTATCGCTTGGTTGTAACATACTATAAGATAACAGCTTAGCATGACTTAGACCGAGGCCATCAATTGTGCTGACTGTGGTCCCTATGGCAAGTGCCACATATTGAGATGAACCTATTTGTCGAGGGTCAGCAAACCCCTGGGTTTCAAATTTCACCTTCCCTCCAACCAACCTACTGCCTATAAAGGATAAAGGATAAAATAATTTGTTCTCCGATAACGCTCATGCTTTCTACTGTATCCTTATGCATGACTTTAATATTACAACGCTCTCCTGCTATGTTTATATTAAGTCACTCGATCTCACAATAGCAAACAGAGCCCAGAGGCAATCAACACTGTATAGATAAAAGCTTTGAGAAGATCCCAGCTCACATTCCTGATGATCAGTGGTGGAAAAAGCACTCAACTGTCATACTTGAGTAAAAGTAAAGATGCCTTAATAGAAAATGATTAAAGTAAAAGTGAATGTCACTGAGTAAAATACTACTTCAGTAAAAGTCTAAAAGTATTTGGTTTTAAATATACTTAGGTATCAAAAGTAAATGTAATTGCTAAAATGTACTTAAGTATCAAAAGTAAAAGTATAAATCATTTCAAATTCCTTATATTAAGCAAACCAGACGACACCATTTTCTTGTTGTTTTTTCATTTACGAATTGCCAAGGTCAAACTCAGTATTAAAGTACAGACGAAGCATTTGTGTTTCGTGAGTCCGCCAGATCAGATGCAGCAGGGATGAGCAGGGACGTTCTCTTGATAAATGTGTGAATTGGACCATTTTCCTGTCAAAATGTAAAGAGTACTTTTGGGTAGTAGAGAAAATGTATGGAGTAAAAAGTACATTATTTTATTTCAGAATGTAGTGAAGTAGAAGTTGGCAAAAATATAAATAGTAGAGTAAAGTACACATCCCCCAAAAACGACTTAAGTAGTACTTAAAAGTATTTTACTTTACACCACTGCTGATGATATAAGGTGTTAAATGTAGCCTGCTCTCTGGTGGCTCTAGTGATAAGAGACAGGAAGAAAACAGTTGAACTGAATTTCAAAATGATAGGAAAATGTCACATGCATACAGTGCATTCTTCTCTTATGTGTTTCTCTTTGAAAAGAAAAAAGCCACACTTTTACTAAAATGAATACAAATATATGCTAATCAAAAAGGATAAGTGGAACTATTGCCATATTGCTTTGACTATCTATCCAGTCTTTCCAGATACTGTATGTGAATACCGAAAGGGCAAAGGCTAAAACGGGCTATGGGCCTTAATTGAAATACTCAAATGTGTCAATTCTTGCACGTGTTACAAACTGAGAGCGATCTACAGTTTATTGAATGGGATACATTGAACATCCCTTCTCAAAATGCCTTATTGGATCAGCCTCAATTAGACTCCTTACATCCAATCAGGAATGTGATCTGTCAATCTGCTTCCAGCAGTACTGTGCATAAACACAGAGAATGTTTGTATGCTTCAGAGACATGTATTTTCAAGCCATTCCAGTCCACACAGCATGACTGGGGGAGTGATCCTCTGGCCCTTAAGAACCTTAAGTTCTTATAGTACATAGCCTGGTCCCCCAGAGGGCTGTGGGTTAACGCCACCTGCCTGGAAAGGTTGCCCGGTGGAATGCCTGTCTAATTTAGGAATATTAGAGGCTTTGGAACAAAGGGCGCAGCATGACAAAACAGACCAAAGTGTATGTGACATTGGACTGCTGCCCCCTCGTTAAACATGGCTAGTCCTCCAGACCTAACCCCGCCAACCTCATTCCTCCCTCCAACAGCCCTAACGCTCAGAGATCAATGTATTCATGAACCATGTCCAATAGGGACCAACCTTGTTATTGAAGGAGGTGTTCAAACCTATGAACTGGTTGAAGGCTATTCATTATTTTCACTCTTGGTTCCAAGAATCATGCCTAATTTGCCTCCGTTCACCAAACCCGGCTGAATCAGTTGGCACCTGGTACACCTAGCCTGTGCTAGAACATGGTAGCCTAATTGGCAAGTTAGTGTACAAAGGTAAGGACAGTTCAGTGTGCCAGCAGGTCTCATTCAAGGGCAGCCCTGTTCTCCCTGGTGGCTCTTACTGGGTAATATGATTAAAGTGGAGGGAAAGCTAATACAGAGCCTTAATTAAGATGCCAAATAAGTTACTGAGATCTGCAAACAAATCTCACGTGGTCAACACTGCTATCCAACTATACCATGCTTATACAATGCAGAAGGCACCCAGTAGGCCTATAGGTCTTAATTAGCATGTACCTAAAATACCCACAAAAAAAATATTTGCTTTGCCTTGTTAAATGAAGATAGTTGAGACACTGTTCAACCTCTTCCATGACAAAGTGTGAGCATTTCTGAAGGAAGACATACTGTAACCTCCTTCTGTATTAAACTAGTTGACAGATAGGCTACTGAGTTGGGGTCCTATATTCAGATGCTTGGTACAGTATTTTGTGGTTTCTATAAACAAATTAATTCCACACCAAGGACACTTGATTAACCCACTATAATGCCTTTTGGTCTCGAGGTTAAAATTAGATATAGCATCCATTCTAATCCCAAGCACGTCATCGTGTGTTAAGAAGCATCTGTTGACACTTCACATTCCTCGCGTATCAGTGGAATGGCAGCAGTTCGAGAGCCGCTCATTGAGCTATTGTTAGCTGGTACCCAATGCATCTGTCCGTCAATATTCCCGTCAACTGGAGCCAAGACAGACCCCTGGCTCCATCTGAACCCAATACCAGGAACCAGAGAAGATTTGAAGTCTGAGCTCAACGTGAATAACTTAACATTTAATTATCAAACCATTTGGAAATGCAAACAAATGTTAATTTGCTGTCATGTAAACTCCCAAACCGGTGCGTAAAGTACTGCAGTGCATAAAGTTAATTTGTTGAATTGGTTATGTGCATGTCGTCATCTTCTCTCGATTTACCTTTCTTTGCTGTTTTTCCCAGGCAGGGTCCAGCAACATGTCCCTGTCCCACTCATCCTCCTGTATCATGTAGTCCTCCTCATCTCCGAATCCGTTATCATAATGCACCGTTGTCTCTATTTGGGTCATCATTGCGTCCTAAGTATTTCTATTTCCCCAAATTCACTGCGTTTTTGTCTTCCAATATCCTCATGTGTTTTGACTCTGATAATTGAATTCTTGACTTGAGATGGGTAACTTCCACTCTCCCTCTCTAGCTCACTCCCTCTCTCTCACTCACGCTTGCCTGTGTTCTGTCTGGCCGCAGTTGCCACAGCCAGACAAGTGCTGATATCAATTAGTACTGACAGGTCATGTGACACGCCCGTTGTGTATCAGGGCTCTACTGTATCACTGCTCTACTGTTCACAGACCCACAGGCAGGCACGCACGCACGCGCACACACACGCACACGCACACACAGAGGCAGGCAGGCAGGAGGATAAGTATTTGTTTAATTAATATAATATCAGTATGATTGTAAGATGGATAGTTATATTGTTGTAATGATAACTAAGAGTTTCAAATGCTATCATCCGTGAAAATACATTCTGGAACAATAAGTGCTTTCACATCTGAGTACACACAGAGGTGCTCTAGGACACCACACTATAACTGAAGTCATTAGGATGAGAAGACATTGCTCTTGGAATTTGATTCCCAGGTTTGGACACTGTTACTTCCAACATTGGAGACCTAAGGAATATGATTCTGGTGATTCTGCAAGCAGGTCCTAGCAGTGACTTAACACACACACACAATGCACACACACAATAATGTATTTCTGATGAAACCAAACACACTATCATTCGCAAACGCACAGCGAGGCCTCCTCCCTAACTGTTCCATAAAAGCATCCCCTCTTCCAATCAAGCAGGCCAGTGTTCTGACGTGGCCCCGTGTTCCAACAGCTGACAACAAACACGTCTCTCATGTAAACACATATTTTTCACCCCTTTTTTTCTCCCCAATTTCGTGGTATCCAATTGATAGTAGTTACAGTCTTGTCTCATCGCTGCAACTCCTGTACGGACTCGGGAGAGGCGAAGGTCGTGAGCCATGCGTCCTCCGAAACACAACCCAACCAAGCTGCACTGCTTCTTGACACAATGCCCATCCAACCCAGAAGCCAGCCTCACCAATGTGTTGGAGGAAACACTGTACACCTGGCGACCGTGTCAGCGTGCACTGCGCCCAGCCTGCCACAGGAGTCGCTAGTGCGCAATGACACAAGGATATCCCTGCAGCCGGCTGCGACAGAGCCTGGACTCGAACCCAGAATCTCTAGTGGCACAGCTAGCACTGCGATGCAGTGCCTTAGGGAGGCCCTAAACACACACTTTCTTTGCATGAGAGAGTACATAGCATCTCTCACATCCAGAGATGCTTTTATAAATCATCAAAGCCTACTTCTTTCGGGTATTTGAGTGAAAATGGCCTACAAAATACCCAGGTCAACAAATGAGAATAAAAAATAAAAACATCACTCAGGTGGGCAGCAATATACTTGATTTCTGTAGAAAACATTAATTTCACACTTCCAACAAGATTCCTGCACATTTGAAAGGACATACAAACACAAAATGGGTGAATTTGATCAAATATAAATATAATCTTTCTTCCTTGAGGCCCCCAGTTAGTATTGCATAAAGAAAAACAATAAACAAATTACACCCCAAGCTATAAACAGATAAACATCAGATAAGATTGTCTGTGCAGTACGTGGGAGTGTTGGAGTGTATGTCTGTGTGTGTGCTGTGTTTGTGAAAGAGTTATGTTAGTACAAACTGGAGTGACTTGACATAAGACGTTGAGTGAACATTGACCTGAATTGACAAAAAAGTCCATGGCTTACTATGGACTAATTCACGTAGAGAGGAGCAGAGACTATATATGAATTACACTAGAACAGAGCTAGACTTGCAGTCATCTCCAGAACCTTCACTCTGAAATAACCATTTGAGCTGTGTTCACACAGAGTCCATAAAGAGTGCAAACAAAGTCATAAGGATGAACGCACAACGTGTTCATTTGAGACATATCCAACAGCCTTGAGGGCACCATGTCAGTCAGAACACCACTAATACTGTCCAAACTGCAAGCCCCGAAACACCCTGGGCTCAGAGGGGAACAAAGTGGGGGTAAGGAGCAAATGAGGGAGGGAGGAAGAGGAGGAGGAGGAGGGATGTCCATGGCCCCCTTTTCATAGACTGAAGTGTTAGCAGAAGTGTTCTCAGGTCCCGGGGTTCAAGAGGAACAGCGGGAAAGAGGAGGAGGGGTGTGGAAGGAAAGCCTTCACCCTTCATCATGCAGTCTCATTCAGGCCACAGGGTCGTCTGAACTCCTGCCCTCGTTCATGGATCCATTTGTTTGATACTGAGGTTGACAAGGAGGATAAAGAAAGATGTTAGCTGCCATAGCCTGGTTTGGTAAAATGTCTACAGTACTTACAGAGATTCATTTAGGTGGTTTCAATACACAAACTCACCCCACTTGTTGCCCACCAGTACTGGGCAGGCTGCGTTTCTAGTACTGTAATCTCCCTCTCCACTGGGAAACAGGTTGTACCAGAACACTGCAGTCCCCTGTAATACATCACACACAGCAGAGAGAGGTTACAGGGAATGATGTAACTATGCTCATACACATTGGCCGCAAATATACACACTCATAAGCATTTAGTCACCTTTTTCGGCCATACTACAGCACCCACATCTGGGAAAACTGTAGCTCCTCCTGCTGCCACATCACTCATCTAGAATCGAGAAAACAAGAACTAGTCACCCACTACTATCTTATTGGAATCTTCCCTGATGTATTTATTTTAGGTGGGTGGGGGTAAAGACAGAAGCAGTCCCATGCATATAGAGATACTCACATAGAAGAGCCAGGTTGCTATGCGGTTTCCAGTTCCCAGCTCTTTAAAGGCATCAGGCTCATCTTTCTGTAGAGAGAGAGAGACTAGGTTATCATGACATGATCAATATGAGCAAAAATGGCACATCCTATGTGTAATCCAAAAACGTCTTACAGCAATAATGTGTCCAGTTAAAAATCAGGGCTGCAGGGCTACTAACCCGTCCAAAGTCAAAGTGTGGCTCATACTGCCCTCCCACACCGTAGTTTGCAACCTGAAAAGCAACAAAAATTTGAATCGTGAGATCATTAATATTGGAAAAGTAACCGTCAACAATCCCAAACAATGACACAAACAAACACATATTACCTGCAACTCTTCTGCAGTGTCCATCGCCAGTCCTGTGAGGTCCTCAATCCGCTGGTTGATCTGGTCAATCAATGGGTGTTCATACGCTGTCAGCCATGCACTGGGACAGGGGAAGGACACAGGGGTTCATGGAAAACAGGTCAAATACAGGGTATATGAATTGTCACAGGGGGGCAGTAGAGTCACTATAGGACAGTAGTTATTACTGATGAACAGTATAGAAGAGAGAGAAACTAGACAAACCATGCTGCAAGCTGCTGCTGAATATGAAATATATAAACTACAGTAGGTTAATGCGTTACTTGCATTCAATAGATGAGCGGTGGGAGGAGCGTTGAGAGAGGAAGAGGAAGGACTTGAGAAAGCGGCCCGACAGTCTCCAATCAGCTCAGCATACAGTGGTGGGAGTGTCTGAAGTTTAGGAGTAACTCAATAAAGTCATGTGTTTCTTTATCTACTTTTCAAGAACGTATGCCTTCTATAGGTCAAAGCTTTCAGTTTGCAGTCATAATGTGAGCCATCCTTTCATTCAAAGACTTAATCATGGACACTCTTACTGACAGTTGTGGCTGCTTCGTGTGATGTATTGTTGTCTCTACCTTCTTGCCCTTTGTGCTGCTGTCTGTACCCAATAATGTGTGTACCATGATGTGCTGCTGCCATGTTGTGTAGCTACCATGTTGTCATGTGCTGCTGCCTTGCTATGTTGTTGTCTTAGATCTCTCTTTATGTAGTGCTGTGTTGTCTCTCTTGTCGTGATGTGTGTTTTGTCCTATATTTTTATAGTATTTTTTATTTTGAATCCTAGCCCCCGTCCCCCACATCAGGCCTTTTGCCGTTTGGTAGGCCGTCATTGTCAATAAGAATTTGTTCTTAACTGTCTTGCCTAGTTAAATAAAGGTTAAAGAAAAAATAAAAAAATAAATGTGGCCTGGGACAATTCCTGGGACAATTCTGGAGGTCACAGGCTTGGTTGATGACTTAAGGGGCACCAGAGGAGAGTCTTTCACCATCCACCCAGGCCCAGTAGTCTAAACTGCCCACTCCAATAGGGAGAGAGCCATTCTGACTGGGTGTCATGGCAATGACTTCTTTCATGTATCATATGAAGACATCACAATTTCTTAGATCTCTCATTTTATGGTCCACAACATTATTTTCATTTTTCTGGGTCATGCACCACAAGCCTCAGTGTGCAAATAAAAATGGTAAAACCACAGACAATAGCATTCAAATGGTGGATTCTCTGCTTAATAGATTTGCCATACACTGCGTGAAGTGAGAGTTGTAGCAGTTGTGGTCGTAATGTTTTCAAGGCCAGGGGGCTGGAGTTTGAGTTTACGGCATTGGGATGAGGTCCAGGACAAAGGCTTGGGTTCAGACATCTGTTCTCCACACACCATGCATTTTTATTAGATACATTATTGAATCTCTCAGCCAATAAAATTACTCATCCTCCCCAGTGCAATATACTGTCTGTATTACTTAATACTGAAAATCAAAACTAAGATGAGTGTTAGTAAAGTGATTTATTAGAAGTTGCTGTTGGGGGAGTGAAGACAGTAAAACAATTAATTGGACATGATACAGTGCTGGTTAGGTCATAAAGGCTCTCTTCCTACAAATTCTCTCCCCTGCTATGACTGCTCTCCCAATTTGACCTCGTTGTCAATTCAAATGAGGTTCACGCTCAGTTCACCACACACACAGTTGCACATACTTCCACATGAACACACAGAAGCAGACACAGACAGACAGACACACACATGCACACACTCTAGCAAACACACACAAATTAGCACTAACTTGCAGTAATAGGCAGGGACAGAAAAAACAAAGTGATGTGGGGTGGTGTAATGGTTGGTTCTATTATTAAAAAGAGGAACTTTTTTTTTTTAAGTATCTTTGACTTAAGACTGGCATGTTCCCGTACAATCAGTAGTCTGACCATAGATTTGGTTGTGTGTGTATTAGATCTCCACAAGGGGGCACTCACTGTTCAACAGGATCATATATATATATACATATACACACACACATACATACATATATATATATATATATATATATATATATGTATACATATATACATATATATATATATACATATATATATATATATATATATATATATATATATATATATATATATTCGGCCCCCTTGAACTTTGCGACCTTTTGCCACATTTCAGACTTCAAACATAAAGATATAAAACTGTATTTTTTTGTGAAGAATCAACAAGTGGGACACAATCATGAAGTGGAACGACATTTATTGGATATTTCAAACTTTTTTAACAAATCAAAAACTGAAAAATTGGGCGTGCAAAATTATTCAGCCCCTTTACTTTCAGTGCAGCAAACTCTCTCCAGAAGTTCAGTGAGGATCTCTGATGATCCAATGTTGACCTAAATGACTAATGATGATAAATACAATCCACCTGTGTGTAATCAAGTCTCCGTATAAATGCACCTGTACTGTGATAGTCTCAGAGGTCCGTTAAAAGCGCAGAGAGCATCATGAAGAACAAGGAACACACCAGGCAGGTCCGAGATACTGTTGTGAAGAAGTTTAAAGCCGGATTTGGATACAAAAAGATTTCCCAAGCTTTAAACATCCCAAGGAGCACTGTGCAAGCGATAATATTGAAATGGAAGGAGTATCAGACCTCTGCAAATCTACCAAGACCTGGCCGTCCCTCTAAACTTTCAGCTCATACAAGGAGAAGACTGATCAGAGATGCAGCCAAGAGGCCCATGATCACTATGGATGAACTGCAGAGATCTACAGCTGAGGTGGGAGACTCTGTCCATAGGACAACAATCAGTCGTATATTGCACAAATCTGGCCTTTATGGAAGAGTGGCAAGAAGAAAGCCATTTCTTAAAGATATCCATAAAAAGTGTCGTTTAAAGTTTGCCACAAGCCACCTGGGAGACACACCAAACATGTGGAAGAAGGTGCTCTGGTCAGATGAAACCAAAATTGACCTTTTTGGCAACAATGCAAAACGTTATGTTTGGCGTAAAAGCAACACAGCTCATCACCCTGAACACACCATCCCCACTGTCAAACATGGTGGTGGCAGCATCATGGTTTGGGCCTGCTTTTCTTCAGCAGGGACAGGGAAGATGGTTAAAATTGATGGGAAGATGGATGGAGCCAAATACAGGACCATTCTGGAAGAAAACCTGATGGAGTCTGCAAAAGACT
This sequence comes from Oncorhynchus mykiss, assembly GCF_057628025.1. Classification (NCBI taxonomy): domain Eukaryota; kingdom Metazoa; phylum Chordata; class Actinopteri; order Salmoniformes; family Salmonidae; genus Oncorhynchus; species Oncorhynchus mykiss. Next base: position 17,988,417 of record NC_143044.1, on the reverse strand, counting down.
CCGACTGGGACGGAGATTTGTCTTCCAACAAGACAATGATCCAAAACATAAAGCAAAATCTACAATGGAATGGTTCAAAAATAAACATATCCAGGTGTTAGAATGGCCAAGTCAAAGTCCAGACCTGAATCCAATCGAGAATCTGTGGAAAGAAACTGCTGTTCACAAATGCTCTCCATCCAACCTCACTGAGCTCGAGCTGTTTTGCAAGGAGGAATGGGAAAAAATGTCAGTCTCTCGATGTGCAAAACTGATAGAGACATACCCCAAGCGACTTGCAGCTGTAATCGCAGCAAAAGGTGTCGCTACAAAGTATTAACTTAAGGGGGCTGAATAATTTTGCACGCCCAATTTTTCAGTTTTTGATTTGTTAAAAAAGCTTGAAATATCCAATAAATGTCGTTCCACTTCATGATTGTGTCCCACTTGTTGTTGATTCTTCACAAAAAATACAGTTTTATATCTTTATGTTTGAAGCCTGAAATGTGGCAAAAGGTCGCAAAGTTCAAGGGGGCCGAATACTTTCGCAAGGCACTGTATATATATATATATATATATATATATATATACAGTGCCTTGCAGCTGCATCTCTGATCAGTCTTCTCCTTGTATGAGCTGAAAGTTTAGAGGGACGGCCAGGTCTTGGTAGATTTGCAGAGGTCTGATACTCCTTCCATTTCAATATTATCGCTTGCACAGTGCTCCTTGGGAGTATATAGGGCCACGTCACAACCTTTTCTTGCAGTGAATCTCTCTCATATATATATATATATATATATATATATATATATATATATATATATATATATATATATATATATATATATATATATATATGAGAGAGATTCACTGCAAGAAAAGGTTGTGAGGTGGCCCTATATACTCAAAGACCTGCCGAAACATGGATAGGACATCCTGGGGATGCAGGTCAGGGTGGTATGAGATGGATAGAGACCAGAGGCGATGGGGAGTCTCTGGAGCCCCTAATGTATTATGCCCTTTGACCCCTTACCTATTGGAGACTCTGTACAGGGCCGTGGTGAGTTTCCCAGTTAGAGGGTCATGTACTGTGGCGCGCCTTAGCTAGTTCCACAGGCACAAGAAAAAACAAGGAAGGAAACAAAAGAAAGGGAGAGAGGTACACAACACATACACAACACAACATTATAGGAAGTAGAGGGAAAAGGGAAGTGAAAGAAACAGAAAGAGGAGAAAGATAAGCAAATCTGGTCAATGTTATTCCGACATTATGCCAGGGGTTGTTTCAGGGCCAGTCCTTTCACCCAACGTTAGTATCACTTAATAGTTTATGCTGTAGATTAGGAGAATGCTAAACTAGTGATTACATTAGTGATAAAAGGAACAGAAGATTTGTGAAAGGACTGCTCCTGACACACCCTTAGTTGGCCAAAAGCAACTATGTTAATATAAACAACTACATCTTTGTTTTATCCCCCCCCCCCCCCTCACCCTCCACTGGATTAAAATCCTAGAGCAGCTGTAACTCCTGAGCAGAAGCACATTTTCACCACTTTCAGGCCCTACACTCTTCTCTCCTTTTTATTAGTTTATACTCTGAACCTCTAGAACGCCCTTGGAATCTTCTAGAATCTGACTTATGGTTAGACTAACAAAATTTGTCAGAGCGAGAGTGGAGGAGGGTCTAGTCAAAGTAAGATTCTGTGCTTCTGCAGAGGAGTCTTCAAGCCTAGGATGGAGGGAGGAATGCGGACCGGACTCAGAGGCATAGGCCAGTGGCAGGCGTAAGAGGAGGGGATTGAGGTGGGGTGACCCCATCCTCTCCTGCTGCCTGCACCTGGCTGTGCTTTACCTCTTGCTGATCCTGTAGGGGGCAGTCTCGAGCACACCAGTGATGGGGTTGGAGATGGTGGCCCGGCGGAGCTGTAAGCTAGGGAGAGGGGGTTTACAGGATATCCTGACACCACCTTCATCGCCCAACTCCATGCACCAGCCTCTGCTCTGGGTGGGCTTAAAGGGCTCAACCTACCTACACTTTCATGGCTCTTTGATATAAGTCAATTCTCATTGACTCGATCAATGCATACTGTGTCAAGAGTGTTTATGTTTAGCATTAACATTGCCCATTTGTTCTGCCTTCCAATGGCCTCGAAGCTGCAGATACACAGCTGCAGCTGGTCAGACAGTTACTAGTATGAGTATCTTGATTACCAAAGAGCAACGACACAGAAATTACACTTCTGTAGGACCATGAAACCCTTCCATCACACACTTCTGTGTGGCCATGACACCCTTCTGAACCCTTATTACCTCAATGTAACACACACACACACATACCAGACAGAGAGTGGAATTTACCCTGGGCTTGGCCAGCTCTTTGACCTTCTCGATCTCGCTGTGAGAGATGATGTCAAGGTAACGGACGATGTAGGGCCGGTCCCACTCGTCCTCCTGCTTCACCGGGCTCAACAGGTACTTGGGGTGACTGTGGTTGTCATAGTAATGGCAGAAAAGCCAGCTCTGTCTGCGGGGGGTCTACAAGGCAGAGATGCGGAGGGTGGAGGTAAGAAGACAGATAGATTGACAGAGATAAAGACACAAGAAGAGATGGAGCTAGAAACTGGACGTTACTCTTTGATGACTACAACTTGTGTTCAACTAACACACACACATATGCACAACCACATTAAGACACTCTAAACCCATTTATATGAGCTCAACCTTTCACTGTGTGTGTGAGTAACTCCTCCTCACCAGCTTTATGCCCTCCCCTCGACACAGCATCTCATAAATCTTCCTCTCTGGGACAGGCTCCCGGAAGCGCATCTTCTCCTTGGAGGCATCACTCGTCTGTCTATTCGTTCGCCCCTTGCCCTCATTCTGGGCCTTCTGGGCCTCCTCGGCCTGGGCCTTCCTCTGCTTTGTCAGTTGAAAATCAAAGTACTTCAGGTTGCCGTTGGCCAGCTGGTGTTCCGGGTCTGGAGTGAGGAGAGAGAGAGAGGGGACAGTGAGATGAAATGCTGATGCTCATACAGTAACAAGACAAGGAAAACTTCACCTCATTTTTAAGATTCATGCACAGCGCTACTGACTATCTGGATGACTAACTTCAGATCCTACTGCCACCTGGGACATTTTATGAGTAATCCTCTATCCCAGTTTATGCAGGGCATACATATCTGTTGTTCAATGATTCACCTGGAGGGCATCATATTCCCTCAGCACTTGTTAACAGTTCAGGTCCTTCAGTGTGCTCTCATTTTCACTCCTTTAACTTTCTTTGTGTGTCCTAAGTTTGACCCCACCCCCAGTGTGCCTAGTTTAACTCCTTTAATTCTGAGCCATGTTAGGGTATCTCACCCAGTATGAGCAGCCTCTTGGTGAGCTCCAGGGCCCTGCCTAGCTCTCCCTGCTGGTAGATGGCATAGCTGAGGTAGTCCAGCACGGTAACCTTGTCCATGGTGGACTCCTCTCCTTCATCCAGTTGCTTCAGGGCCTGTTCCATCCATAGCTCAGTGTGGTAGTAGTCCACCTCGCTGTAGGCAATCTTCCCCAGCTCAAAGCAGTCCTCCACCGTCATAGGGCTCTTGTGCGTCACTCCTGTGGATGAGCCAGTGGTTACAAACTTACAAATTATAAAAGGCCTCAAGTTCTCTCTCTAGCACTCCCTAACCCCTTACCTGGCAGGTCTCCTCTAGAGATGATGTTGGTATCTAGCCTGTAAGTGTCTTGCAGTCTGAGAAGGGCCTTGGCTGCGCCTGTCTGGTCCTCGTCTGTAGGCAAGTGTTTCCTCTGGAGGGTCAGGTTAGAGATGAAGCCTGATAGAAAGATAGAGATTCTCATTGATGAGGATGCTCACTGTGAGTATGCAAAAGACAAACAAACATTGCAGCAAATCTCTAAGATTAACACTTATGTCGTTGCTGCTTTGTGACTACTTTCAACATCCTTTTCATCCCTTCTAATGTGACCCTCATTGTGTAATAATGTCTAACCGTCTGTGGTGTCCTTCAGCACCAGGCTCCCCAGGTCTCCCCATTCTGTGTTCAGCCTCTTCATCAATTTGAAGGCGTTGACCGGGAGTCACAGGAAGCCCTCGGGATCCTGCATGGCTGTGGCTGACAACACATCCAGCTTCTCTGCCCACCTAGGAGAGGGTTTGGGAGAAGAGACGCAATTCAGCAACTCTGTTTGTGTGTGTGTGTGTGCGCGAGCATGCGTGCGTGCGTGCATGTGTGTCTGGACACTCACAGTTTGACCTGTTTCAGCTTCTTCTCCTCTGCCGTGATATAATCCTTCAGTGAAGTCTTTCTCTGTGTACAACAGATCTGTCTTGTGACCTAAGGAAGGAAAATACACACACACATTATCAAACTTTATTTTAAGTTTATCTAAACCAATAATACACATAGAGATAAGGAATACATTGTGTACTGTATAATTCAACTTCTGGGTAGATAACAATCACAGTATGTGCAGTGAGGGCAGACCAAACTGGGGCATTAAGGGCAGACCAAACCGGTTTCTATTTCATAGGAGAGGGAGGAGCATCACCAATGGATGTGTATAAAAGTCACTATGGGCTGAGAAAGTCTGGAGCAGGCTGCTCAATACCGGTAAACACGACCAACACCGTCGCTCCATCCTGGACATACTGCGAGAGAGAGAGAGACGGAAACAGAGAGAGGTGAAGGAGAGAGAAAGAGAGATATAGAGAGAGGGGAGGGGAGGCAGAGAGAGGAAGAAAGAGGAGGTGAGAATGAGGGTTAGTGAAAGAAGGACAGTGCATGTATGGTGTTTTTTCACTCAAATAATCAGCTAATGTACTAGAAAAAGTCATGATTTGCAGGGTAGTTCCCTTATGACAGAATGCACTAAGCACGGACCAATGTCGATGTCTTTTGGAAGTCTTTTTTTAAGCTATTTATTTTGTGCGGACCACACCGGCCTTAATTTCAACGTCCACAGACGTCCAGTCTGGACTAGCCTATATTTGGCCCAAACATAGACGTCTATAATTGGTTCAGATTAGGTCCGGTGTGGTCTGGCCTTGATTAGTCACAAACATAGACGTCTAAGTTCGGACAGCACAGTACAGCACAGTACAGTAGAGCACAGTAGAGTAGAGAACAGAACAGAAAAGTAAAGGGGAGTAGAGTATAGTATAGTACAGTATAGGACAGTATGATACAGTAGAGCACAATAGAATACAGTAAAGTATAGTTCAGTACAGTAGAGTACAATACAGCACAGGAGAGTATGGAACAGAATAATGAACTGTATTGTACCCTACTTTACTCTAATGTACTCTGCTCTACTGAATTAAACTCTACTGTACTCTACTGAATTAAACTGTACTGTACTGTACTGTACCGTATTGTACTGTACTCTGCTAAATAAAACTCTCCTGTACCGTACCATACTGTACTCTACTGTGCTCTACTGTACTAAACTGTGCGGTAATGTACTGTTCTGTTCAAACTTGTGAAACATAGCCTAGATGTCTATGATTAGTCTAGATTTCGTCTCGTCCGGACCGATGAACATTTGTGACTGGTTTCAGGACACTAGGTGAATGTCGCGTGTCACTACTTCACAGGAGAGGCATTTGAATGTAAATATATATATATTTTAATCAAAATGCGTTTTTGGCAGAAATGCTTTCTGGAACATGTTCCTTAATAACAAACGTGTATGCCATCTGTAAATACGAATACAATTGTTAAAATATGAGCCTAGTTGGTTTAGCCACAGAAAAAGACATGAACCTTCCCGCCAGTCATGATTGGCTGAGATGATGGATGGGTTGGAATGTAAGCAGAGTATGATAGTATGATAGCTAAGGAGGTGGAGAAAATTCAGGCGTTTGATTGCAAATATGTGGAGAAAGTAGAAAAGAGGACACACAGAAGGCTGTTGTAATCCGGAGAAGGGGTGTTTTATACATCTTCAAATTAAGGGCAACCATAGCATCCATGACAGAGGGAGAAGCGTTCATCCATGTATATGGGTAAGAGAGTCTAGGTAGCTACATTTTCAGTTATTATACGTTTCTATACCGTCAGAAAGTCGTTTTCATTGCAGTTAAAGTGTACTGTTACCAAGCTATGGTTTGAAAAATTAAAGGAGAGCAGCACCCTCTAGAAGCTCAGAGGCAATAATTGAATAACCTAATAACCAACTGTCTTCATCAGGGTATAATGACAAACACTGCGGGGTGACGAGTTTACAGTATATAATGTCTTTAGTCATGGCTGGGTGTGGCCTGATATCATTGGTTCATTCTCAGATATAAAAATAACATACTTAAAACATGAATGGATAGCATATGATCATAGATACAATTTTGCTACATAGGCCTACAAACATTTACAATGAATAGCAGAATCACAATAATCACAAGAATGGCTTCAGATCAAAGTCTACGTTGAGCCCGAAGGGAGCAAGAGTTTTTAAATTAAAGATCCAGGCAGCCTCTCGTTTTATCAATAAATTGTCGAGGTCACCCCCTCTCCTAGGGACGGTGACATGTGCGATGCCAATATAACGTAGGGACGAAATCGAGTGGTTTTCTTCCAAAAAGTGGGCAGCAACTGGGTAAGTCAAGTTTTTGCACTTAATGGTGCTATGATGCTCTGAAAATCATACTTTTAATTCGCGCTTTGTTTTACCCTCATAATTTTTACCACAAGGAAAAGTTATAAGATAAATAACTGACTTAGTGCAGCATGTGATTACACATTTGAACATTCAAAGCAGAATTACTTTTCCATTGTTCCTCTACAATAGTGTATGATATGCCATTTCTTTACTTTTATACAATGTAAAAAAAATAAAAAATAAATTAAAAAAAAAACTATTTAAAATTTTGCAACATAAGACCGAATCGAACAGGTCGGTCACATTTGTACTTGTTTGGGGTGGAGGTCATTAAATAATACCCAGCAAGCTTTGCAATTGTTTGTTTTTACTTTACATTTTGGTCATTCAGCAGACACTCATCCAGAGCGATTTACAGTCAGTGCATTCAACTAAGGTAGATAAACAACCACATATAACAGTCAAAGCAGGAATTAAACAATTATGTAACTGTTACTGATAATGTTATTGTAGTTCAAGTGGTTTGTTGGTTTACACCCTGGGTATTATTGGCCAACGTGCAATCATTAGAAAACAAACTGGACGATCTACGATTAAGACTATCCTACCCACGGGACATTAAAAACAGTAATATCTTATTTTTCACCGAGACATGGCTGAACGACGACATGTATAATATAGAGCTGGTTGGCATCTCTGTGTATCGGCAGGACAGAGCAACTATGTCTGGTAAGACGAGGGGCGAGGGTGTGTATCTATTTGTCAATAACTGCTAGTGCGCAATGTCTAATATTAAAGAAGTCTCAAGGTATTGCTCGCCTGAGGTAGAATACCTCATGATAAGCTGAAGACCACACTATCTACTAAGAGAGTTCTCATCTAAATTATTCGTAGCCATCAATTTACCACCACAAACCGATGCTGGCACTAAGACCACACTCAACGAGCTGTATAAGGCAATAATTAAATAAGAAATGGGCATTTAGAAATGCTCCTAGAGGCCAGGGACTTTAACGCAGGCAAACTTAAATCCTTTTTGCATCATTTCTCCCACCTTGTCACATGTGCAACTAGAGGAGAAAAAAAACCTCTAGACCACATTTAATCCACACACGGAGATGCATACAAAGCTCTCCCTCACCCTCCATTTGGCAAATCGGACCATAATTCTATCCTCCTGATTCGTGCTTACAAGCAAAAACTAAACATGAAGCACCAGTGGCTCGCTGACAAAATTTTGTGACCGCCACAGCCCTAGTCATGACTGACCTTGGATAACCATACTAAGTGTCAACATCCTATGCCAATATAATTATACCTTCCTGTGTCTGACCAAAGTGAGCCTTCTGATACACACGTTTTAGCACTTAACTTGTATGATGTTAATTTTTCAATTCAGACTACACTTAGAACAAATGGTTCCAAAAGGGTTCCTTCAGCTGTCCCCATAGGAAACACCTTTGTGGTTGCAGGTAAAACCCTTTTTGGATCCATTTAGAATTATTTGGGGTTACATGTAGAAGCGTCTGTGGAAAGAGTTCTACGTGGAACCCAAAAGGGTTATTCAACAGGTTTTTCTATGGGGACAGCCGAATAACCCTTTTAGGTTCTAGATAGCACCATTTTTTCTAAGAGTGTACTGTCTGAGGCTGAGCTTTGTTTCGTGTTTACCTGAAATCTCTTTCAAGCACATCACCTGATATGATATGTACTAACTGATCTGTTACGGGCGCACAGAATAGGCCATAGAGAAATTTGACTTGGCACTTAAAACGTAGATATGGAGGCTTCATTCCTGTGGTTTTCAAGGAATGTTGTGGAGCACCCATGTCTGTACAGGTATTCATTGGCCACATATGTTGTGTTGACAGTCCTGTCGTAAATCTTTATCATTGACCATGCTTGTTCTAAAAAGACCCCACTAGCTTAAAGGTTAGGAAGCATTGGGGTGGCAGGGTAGCCTAGTGGTTAGAGTGTTGGACTAGTAACTGGAAGGTTGCAAGTTCAAACCCCAAGTTCAAACCCCCGAGCTGACAAGGTACAAATCTGTCATGAACCCACTGTTCCTAGGCTGTCATTGAAAATAATAATTTGTTCTTAACTGACTTGCCTGGCTAAGTAAAATAATTAATTTTTACTCACCAAAGTAACAACTTAGTGTGGCCATGGTGACCCAGCAGACTCGGACCAGCTCCGTAACACCATCTCCTCCCAAGGAGCCACCATTGGTAGACACGAAGAGTTACTTCGAGGTCTTCTGGACGGATTCCAGACCTTGGCAGAACGCCATGACTGTGCCTTGAATACATTGCTGGAGCAATTCCGTGAATTATCTGTGAGGAAGCCGGCCACGACAGTAGCCTTCCAGCCCCCCAGTAACACCGCTGTCAGCAGTGCGTCTAAGAATGTTAATGTTAAGCCGGACGCACTTTCACACCACTATTTCCCCGCTTCTACACCCTCGAGACCATTCTTCCTACCTTGTGCCTGGTGGCTAACCTCGTCTGGGGAATAGAGAACCAGGTCCATGAGCCCGGGTGGGGGGGGGGGGGATGTTTGTCCCAGATGCTGTCCGCTCCCGTCTTGGAATGGGCTCATTCATCCAGGCTTGCCTGCCACCCTTGCTCTTGTTGGACCCTGGCCTTTGTACGACCAGGCCTTTGTGCGACAACGCCATCGTTCCAGATGTCTCCGCATTCGTCGCCGCCTGCACCATCTGTGATCAGAACAAGACTCCACGGTAAGCTCCGGCTGGCCTCCTTCAACCTCTTCCTGTCCCTCACCGTCCCTGGTCACATATATCCCTGGACTTCGCCTATTGTCTCCCTCCGTCTGATGTGAACACCACAATCCTCACAGTGGTGGACAGGTTTTCCAAAGCCGCCCATTTCATTCCCCTCCCCAAGCTACCTTCTACTAAGGAGATGGCCCAGCTCATGCATCAGCACATCTTCCAGATCCATTGACATCCGGTGGACATGGTTTCTGACCATTGTCCTCATTTCTAGTCCCTGTTGCGGAAGGCGTTCTGCACACTCATTGGGTTGTCGGCCAGCCTCCGGGTTTCATCCCCAATCCAATGGCCAGTCGGAGCGTGCCATTCAGGACCTGGACACAACACTTTGGTGCCTCGTCTCGGCCAACCCCACCACCTGGAGCCAGCAACTCGTGTGGCTGGAGTATGCCCGGAACACCCTTCCCTGCTCGACCGCTGGACTGTTGCCCTTCGAGTGCTCTGTGGGTTATCATCCCCCGCTCATCCCGTAGCAAGACGTCAGCATACCATCTGCCCAGATATTTGTCCACCGCTGTCAGCGTACCTGGAAGAGAGCTCGGTCTGCTCTTCTCAAGATCACCTCCAGGTATCGTCGACAGGCGGACCACTCCCCGCTATAGTCTTGGGCAGAAGGTATGGCTGTCCACTCGGGATCTGCCCCTCCAGGTAGAGCCCTGCAAACATTCCCCTCGTTTTATTGGCCTTTTCCCCATCACCAAGATAATTACCCCCTCTGCTGTTCGCCTTCTGTTGCCCCATACCCAACGTATACATCCCACTTTACATGTGACTAAGATTAAACCTATATATCACAGACCCATGTCTCCTGTTTCTTGTCCTGAGGTGGAATGTCACGATAACAGCTAAAAACTCCCTTGAGAGGTTGAATGATCGGCATTGGACCATCAGGTATTCCAACACGGGTGAACATGTTCATTATCCACCAACAGTCTAATTTTGATATCCTATTTCTTAAAATGTTTGAGATTGATGACCAATGAGTTAATGTCCCACTTCAATATAAAGGGACAGAGGAGTAAACTTGCCTTTGCTACCACTTGTCTGTGCTTCATTGCAGTTGGTAAGTAAATGTGAGCAGTTGAGACATTTGACATAGACAATGAGACATTTTTTGTAGATTCTGACTGTCAAAGATATTTTACTGTGCGTTAATGTTCTGTCGTGTCCTTCACGCCCATATTATGCCAATTTTTATGCTTACAGTAAGTGTAATATGTTGCGGTCCCCCAGGAAAGTCCTAAAATATCACTGACCGCCGTGGTAGAAGAGGATGCAAAGTATGTACATGAGCAATTTGCTCTTTTTTAAAGATCATGGTGCAGTACCTCGACTTTGTTGTCCTTAATCTTATGGCTGAAATCCCGTTAATGGGATCGATTTGACAACAGCCAGTGAAAGTGCAGGGTCCCATATTCAAACAACAGAAATCTCATGATTAAAGTTCCTCAAACATACAAGTATTATACACAATTTTAAAGATAAACTTGTTAATCCCACCACAGTGTCCGATTTCAAAAAGGCTTTACGATGAAAGCATACCATGCGATTATGTTAGGTCAGCACCTAGTCACAAAAAACAGCAATTTTCCAGCCAAAGAGAGGAGTCACAAAAAGCAGAAATAGAGAGAGGATTTATCACTAACCTTTGATGATCTTCATCAGATGGCACTCATAGGACATCATGTTACACAATACATGTATGTTTTGTTCATATTTATATCCAAAAATCTCAGTTTACATTGGAGCGTTGTGTTCAGTAAAGCTTCGCCTCCGATTTTGCAGAGAGCCACATCAATTTTCAGGAATATTCATCGTAAACGTTGATGAAAGATACAAGTGTTATGCATAGAAATAAATACACTGCTCAAAAAATAAAGGGAAAACTTAAACAACACTATGTAACTCCAAGTCAATCACACTTCTGTGAAATCAAACTGTCCACTTAGGAAGCAACACTGATTGACAATAAATTTCACATGCTGTTGTGCAAATGGAATAGACAACAGGTAGAAATTATAGGCAATTAGCAAGACACCCCCAATAAAGGAGTGGTTCTGCAGGCGGGGACCACAGACCACTTCTCAGTTCCTATGCTTCCTGGGTGATGCTTTGGTCAGTTGTGAATGCTGGCGGTGCTTTCACTCTAGTGGTAGCATGAGACGGAGTCTACAACCCACACAAGTGGCTCAGGTAGTGCAGCTCATCCAGGATGGCACATCAATGCAAGCAGTGGCAAGAAGGTTTGCTGTGTCTGTCAGCGTAGTGTCCAGAGCATGGAGGCGCTACCAGGAGACAGGCCAGTACATCAGGAGATGTGGAGGAGGCCGTAGGAGGGCAACAACCCAGCAGCAAGACCGCTACCTCCGCCTTTGTGCAAGGAGAAGGACTGCCAGAGACCTTCAAAATGACCTCCAGCAGGCCACAAACGTGCTTGTGTCTGCTCAAACGGTCAGAAACAGCCATCACAGCCAACAGCCAATCATTTGAGCAAGTCTGGTTCATCCTTGGGAGCAATTTCCAAACGCCTGAAGGTACCACGTTCATCTGTACAAACAATAATACGCAAGTATAAACACCATGGGACCACGCAGCCTTTCATTCTGCTCAGGAAGGAGACGCGTTCTGTCTCCTAGGGATGAACGTACTTTGATGTGAAAGTGCAAATCAATCCCAGAACAACAGCAAAGGACCTTGTGAAACAGGTACAAAAGTATATTTATCCACAGTAAAACGAGTCCTATATCCAAATAACCTGAAAGGCTGTTCAGCAAGGAAGAAGCCACTGCTCCAAAACCTCCATAAAAAAAGCCAGACTACGGTTTGCAAATGCACATGAGGACAAAGATTGTACTTTTTGGAGAAATGTCGTCTGGTCTGATGAAACAAAAATAGAACTGTTTGGCCATAATGACCATCATTTTGTTTGGAGTAAAAAGGGGGAGGCTTTCAAGCCGAAGAACACCATCCCAACCGTAAAGCACGTGGGTGGCAGCATCATGTTGTGAGGGTGCTTTGCTGCAGGAGGGACTGGTGCACTTCACAAAATAGATGGCATATTGAGAAAGGAAAATTATGTGGATATATTGAAGCAACATCTCAATACATCAGTCAGGAGGTTAAAGCTTAGTCGCAATTGGGTCTTCCAAATGGACAATGACCCCAAGCATACTCCCAAAGTTGTGGCAAAATGGCTTAAGGACAACAAAGTCAAGGTATTGGAGTGGCCATCACAAAGCCCTGACCTCAATCCCATAGAAAATGTGTGGCCAGAACTGAAAAAGCGTGTGCGAGCAAGGAGGCCTACAAACCTGGCTCAGTTCAACAAGCTCTGTCAGGAGGAATAGGCCAAAATTCACCCAACTTATTGTGGGAAGCTTGTGGAAGCCTACCCGAAACATTTGACCCAAGTTAAACAATTTAAAGGCAATGCTTCCAAATACTAATTGAGTGTATATCAACTTCTGACCCACTGGGAATGTGATGAAGGAAATAAAAGCTGAAATAAATCATTCTCTAATATTATTCTGACATGTAAACCTCTGACTTCAACTATATTCCTCAGAGATCCTAGAAAGTAACCAGACTTCACTTTATCATTAGGAGTGTAGTATATCCTATAATACACCAAATTTGGTCAGGTGCGCCAATGACGTGGGTGGTCTTCACTTGATCGACTCTAACTTTGTCAAATAAGCACCAATCAATCGGGGTCAAACAGCTAGCTAGATTGCCAATGAGCTGGGCTTTACGGGAGTATGCAGAAACCCTGTATCTCTCACACTTTTTTGCTGCTAACCTTGTGCGACTTCAAGCCTTTTGCTTTTGTGCAAAAACTGCAAGAATATGGAAAGTTATTTAGTTATGAAAACTGGTTGTTTTGATAGTGTTGAACTTACATCATGGCTACTACTAATACTGGAAAAGCTAAATCAATGTCCAAGTATACAGATGATGACGATATTCTTGCAGAAAAATGTAATATAAATGTAATTGTGTCCTTCACAATTTGCCCAAATGTACCTGGGTGACTTCACACCAAATGTAATTTAACTTGCTCATACTTCAAGTTACCAGTCTGAAACTTTGCACATACACTGCTGCCCTCTTGTGGACACCATCGGAATTGCAACCAGAGTGATGGCTAGATTTGGAACCTTTCTGTTGCATTTCAAAGATCGTGGTAGAATTGTTTTTTTTTTAAACAGTTGTTTTTTTCCTTTATTTTCTTCTACCATATCTATTGTTATATTCTCCTATATTCAATTCACATTTCCACAAACTGCTTCCTTTCACATGGTACCAAGAATATGCATATCCTTGCTTCAGGGCCTGAGGAGAAAATTGACAAAAAGGGGGCTATCCCTAAGAAGATTTATCGGGGATGTTTGAGCTAATGTATGCTAACGCGAATAGCATAAGGTTGTAAGTAACATGTCAATGTACTGGGACATTTTCTTATCTGATATTGTCAGAAAGCTTCAATTATTTTTCATCTAACTGCACTGTCCAATTTACAGTAGCTATTACAGTGAAATAACAACATGCTATTGTTTGAGGAGAGTGCACAATTTTTTACATAAAAAGTTAGTAATAAACAAACTAGGCAAATTTGGGCCGTCTTGATACAACAGTTTGAACAAAAATACAATGGTTCATTGGATCAGTCTAAAACATTGCACAAACACTGCTGCCATCTAGTGGCCAAAATCGAAATTGCACCTAGGCTGGACTAATACATGATGGCCTTTCTATTGTATTTCAAAGATGAGCTCTTAAGGATCTCGCTTAAAATTACATACCCAAATCTAACTGCCTGTAGCTCAAGCCCTGAAGCAAGGATATGCATATTCTTGGTACCATTTGAAAGGAAACACTACAAAGAAAAAAAAACATTATTTTGTATTTTTTTTTTGTACCATCTTTGAAATGCAAGAGAAAGGCCATAATGTATTATTCCAGCCATGGTGAAATTTAGATGTTGGCCACTAGGTGGCAGCAGTGTATGTGCAAAGTTTTAGACTGATCCAATGAACCATTAACAGAAATGCAAATGTTGTATCAAGACCGCCCAAATGTGCATAACTTGATTATTAATAACTTTTCATGTTCAAAATTGTGCACTGTCAAATCAAATCATTTAATTTGTTTATTAATAACTTTTCATGTTCAAAGTTGTGCACTCTCCTCAAACAATAGCATGGTATTATTTCACTGCAATAGCTACTGTAAATTGGATAGTGCAGTTAGATTAACAAGAATTTAAGCTTTCTGCCAATATCAGATATATCTATGTCCTGGGAAATGTTCTTGTTACTTACAACCTCATGCTAATCGGGTTAGCTCAACCGTCTCGTGGATGGGACACCAATCCTGAAGATTTTTAATAAAGGGACCAACTTAAACCTACGTATGGGTTTTTTCCATTGCATCTCATTATATTCCCAATATTACTTTATCAAATCTCTATTACTCGATTATACACACATACAATTTATCATTTTTTCATTTCTTCACAGAATCATAATGAATGTTAGAAGTTCTTAGGTACTCACATCAACCAATTCATTGGCTCAGCAAATTCCCAGCAGGAAAAAAAAACCTGAAGGTTGCTGGACACTGTAGGAATAATGCTCTTCGGGTATAAAATAACATCACTCTCCCAATTCCACCCGTTAATATTCTATGATGGGCAGTGATGGACGGAACACCAAAATAACATTATATCATCTTATTATGCAAATGTCTATATCTTATTTCCACACTCACACAACTCTCGTATTATATTCACACACTACTGTTCCCAAACACACTTAAGGTATAGGGGGCAGCATTTTCACTTTTGTATAAATAGCGTGCCCAATTTCAACCTCCTGCTACTCATGCCAAGACTATAAGGTATGCATATTATTAGTAGATGTGGATAGAAAACACTCTGAAGTTTCTAAAACTGTTTGAATCATGTCTGTGAGTATAACAGAACGTATGTAGCAGGAAAAACCTAGAGGACTAACCGTTCAGAAATTATTTTTGAGGTCTCTGTCTGTTCAGTGAAATATCATTGGGAAACGATATTTTTTAGGCACTTGTTTTCAGTTCCTACCGCTTCCACTGGATGTCATCAGTCTCTGGAATTTGGTTGAGGTTATTCCTTTGTGCAATGAAGAAGTACAGCCATCTAGGAACTGCGTAACACTGTTGAGAGTTGCGCAAGACTTGAAAAGTAGCTTGGTTTGTTGTCTTCCTGTATTGAACACAGATAGACCCGTCTTCAATTTGATCGATTATTAACGTTTAAAAATACCTAAAGTTGTATTACAAAAGTAGTTTGAAATGTTTTGGCAACTTTTTAGATATTTTGTAGTGACGTTACGCAAATTGGAAGCTGTTTTATTCTGGATCAAACGCGCCAAATAAATAGACATTTTGGATATATATGGACGGAATTAATCGAACAAAAGGACCAATTGTGATGTTTATGGGACATATTTGAGTGCCAACAAAAGAAGCTCGTCAAAGGTAAGGCATGTTTTATATTGGATTTCTGCATTTTGTGTAGTGCCTGCAGGGTTGAAATATGCTACTCTCGTTGTTTACTGTTGTGCTATCATCAGATAATAGCTTCTTATGCTTTTGCCGAAAAGCATTTTTAAAATCTGACATGTTGTCTGGATTCACAACGAATCAACGATAGCACAACGATAGCTTTAATTTAGTATCTGACGTGTGATTTAATGAAAGTTAGATTTTTATATAATTTTATTTGAATTTGCCACGCTGCATTTTCCCTGGCTTTTGGCCAAGTGGGACACTAGCGTCCCCTATACCTTAAGAAGTTAATAAAGGAGCAGGTCAATACAACACACACATATAAAGTGAATCGATTGAGTGCTCTACGATAATGATGGCTGGTCGACGAATCACTAATAGGTGATTCGTTGAGAGCCCCGAGGCAAAGGTACAAAGGTCTTTTATAGCCAAGATACACTCCCTTCAGTCTACATGACAAACAGATGTATGGAATGGGTCACAAGGTTAAGATTTGTATGAAAGATACTTAGAATTCACAGCAGACAGTATCTGCTATAAAAAACTGTTCTCATTGTGTAGAAACCAGGGTCTGGCCCAAGCCATCTCTACCTGGTACCTTATAGAACAGAAACACCAACTCATGATATGGAATGTGTTCTTGTTAGTTTTATCACCCAAAGTATCGTAAATCTTCTGTCAGCATTAAGTCGCCCAGAGGCCCACTTTCAGTTCTTACAGACACAATAGAGTTATAAGAACCCTGTTGCATAAAACAATTTGATGCAAAACCAGTATTATAACATAATCTTGTAATTTCTCTCACACTACATGTGCAAAATAACTTGACTAACCTGTACCCACGCACATTGACTTGGTACCGGTACCCCCTGTATATGTGGCAAGTGGCAAGAAAAAGTATGTGAACCCTTTGGAATTACCTGGATTTCTGCATAAATTGGTCAAAAAATTAGATCTGATCTTCATCTAAATCACAACAGACAAACACAGTGTGCTTAAACGAATAACACACAAATAGTTTTTTTCTACATAATTTAAACATTCAGTGTAGGTTGAAAAAAATGTGAACCCCTAGGCAAGGGGTTCTTAAACTTTTTTCAGGCTGGGACCCAAATTTGAAATTCTGTGTTTTCCTGGGACCCAAGCTTATACATAAATATCGGTACATTTCATCGCCCTGGTGCCCAAAACAAATGCAATATAGACAAAAACGAAAAACAATGAAATATCCATATATATATATTCATGTTTATTTTCCCCCATTAAAAACACTCTTACATATCTGTTGGAACTGTTGCTGTTAAAATACAATAAAGCATTTTAATTCTGAACTGGAATAAACTGATTGATCACATCCCACAGATGAATAACAGAACACACACACACAGGCTTTTTATTAGTGCAACCCTAAGTAACAGTACAGATGAAAAATGATCAAGCCTACTGTACATTTTATAGTAGAAATTATTGTTGAAAGAAAGTCTAGCTTGGAACTGTTGCTGTCAAAATACAATAATATTTTTTCATTTTGAACTGGAGTAAACAAACTGATTGATCACATCACAAAGATGTAGACCAGAAAACACACACACATAGTCCTAATGAGAGGTGTGTAAGCTGGTTGAAGTTTTCAACAAGCATTTCTATTCTGGGCTCCGTTTTTGACAGTGCAATACTGAGGTCATGCTCAGCCTTGAAACTGTTTCTGTACTTGTTTTTTTTTAACTTATTGGTGACAGGGGGGCAGTATTGAGTAGCTTGGATGAATAAGGTGCCCAGAGTAAACTGCCTGCTACTCTGTCCCAGATGCTAATATATGCATATTATTTGTAGTATTGGATAGACACCACTCTGAAGTTTCTAAAACTGTTTGAATGATGTCTGTGAGTATAACAGAACTCATATGGCAAGCACAAACCTGAGACAAATCCAACCAGGAAGTGAGAAATCTGAGGTTTGTAGTTTTTCAACTCGTTGCCATTTCAATATACAGTGTAAATGGGGTCATATTGCACTTCCTAAGGCTTCCACTAGATGTCAACAGTCTTTAGAACGTGGTTTCAGGCTTCTACTGTGAAGTGGGGGCGAATGAGAGGGGATTGAGCCAGGTGTCTGGCAGAGTGCCACAGACTCTAAGAGAGTTATCTCTCGCTCCATTGCTTTTCTACAGACATAGGAATTCTCCGGTTGGAACATTATTGAACATTTATGATAAAAACATCCTAAAGATTGATTCTATACTTAGCTTGACAAGTTTCTACGGGCTGTAATATAACTTTTTGAACTTTTCGTCCGACGTTCGGCTGGACCTGAATGCGCGTTTGGATTTGTTTACCAAACGTGCTAACAAAATAAGCTATTTGGACATAAATGATGAACTTTATCGAACAAATCAAACATTTATTGTGGAACTGGGATTCCTGGGAGTGCATTCTAATGAAGACCATCAAAGGTAAGTGAATATTTATAATGCTATTTCTGACTAATGTTGACTACACAATATGGGCGGATATCCTTTTGGCTGCTTTGTTGTCTGAACGCTGTACTCAGATTATTGCATGGTTTGCTTTTCTGTAAAGTTTTTTAAA
The DNA here is from genome assembly GCF_057628025.1 of Oncorhynchus mykiss. Classification (NCBI taxonomy): domain Eukaryota; kingdom Metazoa; phylum Chordata; class Actinopteri; order Salmoniformes; family Salmonidae; genus Oncorhynchus; species Oncorhynchus mykiss. Next base: position 17,969,907 of record NC_143044.1, on the reverse strand, counting down.
AATCTGACACAGTGGTTGTATTAAGGAGAAGTATATATATCTTTAATTCCATGTATAACACTTGTATTTTCATCAACATTTATGATGAGTATTTCTGTGTTTTTCTGTGAGTTGGTGGTGACCTAACATAATTGTTTGTGGTGCTTTCGCTGTAAAGCATTTTTGAAATCAGACACTGTGGCTGGATTAACGAGAATGTTATCTTTAAAATGGTGTAAAATGCTTGAGGAATTTTAATTATAAGATTTTTGTTGTTTTGAATTTGGCGCGGTGGGACGCTACCATCCCACATATCCTAGAGTTAAGTATATCAGAGTTGAGAACCCTGACTCGCATAGGTATGTGGTGCCAAACTGAACCAGAACATCTACTGCTTTCTCATTCAGGCAGGAGACTGCTTCCTACTGTAGATGAGCAACCCAGAACTGTGTGAGTGGGTTTGCCTCAAAATGCATCTTGCTTCAATTTAATTTTTTTACCTTTATTTTACTAGGCAAGTCAGTTAAGAACAAATTTTTATTTTCAATGATGGCCTAGGAACAGTGGGTTAACTGCCTGTTCAGGGGCAGAACGACAGATTTGTACCTTGTCAGCTCGGGGATTTGAACTTGCAACCTTCCGGTTACTAGTCCAACACTCTAACCACCCAATCAGTTTATTCCAGTTAAGAATAAAACTGCATTGTTGATTAAGGGCTTGTTAGTAAGAATTTCACTGTATTCGGAGCATGGGAGAAATTCAATTGGATTTAAATGGAAATTGAAATCTAGACACTGACTGTAGGTCTATAACCTCTCACGTAACCTCTCTATAACCTCTCACGCAGAATTAAGCATTTCTTGCAGTAAAATGATATACCAAATGTAAGCTACATTTAGACTCTGAAACAGGAGTGGAGAAATATGATTTCTTTCTTTCAGCATCTTGAGATAATGCAAACGCAGTTAGAAACCATCTGTAAAGGTGCGATCTTTATCAGCATCATACAAACGGATATTATTTCAATCAGAAATTATGCATCCAAGCTGAACTGTAATCTTATCAGAAACATGTTGGGCCATTTTCACAGCTTTTTTCACAGAATGTCAGAAATAATAAGTGAAACAAAAAATTGTTCCACCATCTGACTGTAGCCTACAGCGCATTTTCTATATTAGCGTGTAAGTGTTGGGAGCGGGCTTCAGATTTTCACTTTATCACATATAGGCTAGTTGTGCGGTTGCGGATTGGTTATTAGCAATAGCGGGCGGGTGCAGGTGAACAAACAGCTGTCCAGCACTGTCTTGCTCCCAGACAAACTAAACAACTTCTTTGCTCGCTTTGAGGACAATACGGTGCACCCGACACGGCCCGCTACCAAAACCTGCGGACTCTCCTTCACCGCAGCCAACATGAGTAAAACATTTAAACATGTTAACCCTCGTAAGGCTGCCGGCCCAGACAGCATCCCTAGTCGCGTCCTCAGAGCATTGACCAGACCAGCTGGCTGGTGTGTTTACGGACATATTCAATCAATCCCTATTCCAGTCTGCTGTTCCCACATGCTTCAAGAGTGCCACCACTGTTCGTGTTCCCAAGAAAGCTAAGGTAACGGAGCTAAACGACTAGCACTCACTTCCGTCATCATGAAGTGCTTTGAGAAACTAGTCAAGGATCATATCACCGCCACTCTACCTGACACCCTAGACCCACTAATTTGCTTCCCGCCTCAATAGGTACACAGACGACGCAATCACACTGCACACTGCCCTTACCCATCTGGAGAAGAGTAATACCTATGTAAGAATGCTGTTCATCAACTACCGCTCAGCATTTAACATCATAGTACCCTCCAAACTCGTCATTAAGCTGAAGACCCTGGGTCTCGACCCCGCCCTGTGCAGCTGGGTCCTGGACTTGACAGGCCGCCCCAGTTGGTAAGGGTAGGAAACAACATCTCCACCCCGCTGATCCTCAACACTGGGGCCCTACAAGGGTGCATTCTCAGCTCTCTCCTGTACTCCCTGTTCACCCATGACTGCGTGGCCATGCACACCTCCAACTCAATCATAAAGTTTGCAGACGACACTACAGTGGTAGGCTTGATTACCAACAACGAGACGGCCTACAGTGAAGAGGTTGTGTCAGGAAAATAACCTCACACTCAACGTCAACAAAACAAAAAGGAGAAGATTGTGGACTTCAGGAAACAGCAGAGGAAGCACGCCCCTATCCACAGACGGGACAGTAGTGGAGAAGGTGGAAAGTTTGAAGTTCCTCGGTGTAGACATCCCAGACAAACTGAAATGGTCCACCCACAGACAGCATGGTGAAGAAGGCCCAACAGCGCCTCTTCAACCTCAGGAGGCTGATGAAATGTGGCTTGTCACCAAAAACACTCAAACTTTTACAGATGCACAATCGAAAGCATCCTGTCAGGCTCTATCGCCGCCTGGTACTGCAACTGCTCCGCCAACAACCGTAAGGCTCTCCAGAGGGTAGTGAGGTCTGCACAATGCATCATCAGGGGCAAACTGCCTGCCCTCCAGGACACCTACACTACCCGATGTCGCAGGAAGGCCAAAAAGATCAAGGACAACAACCACCCGAGCCACTGCCTGTTCAGCCCGTTTACCATCCAGAAGGCGAAAGCTCGGACCGAGAGACTGAAAAACAGCTTCTATCTCAAGGACATCAGACTGTTAAACAGCCATCACTAACATTGAGTGGCCCCTGCCAACATACTGACTCAAATCTCTAGCCACTTTAATAATTAAAGATTGGATGTAATAAATGTATCACGTCACTTTAAACAATGCCAATTTATATCATGTTTACATACCCTACATTATCATCTCATATGTATATACTGTACTCTATGCCATCTACTGCATATACCATCTATTGCATATACCATCTTGCCTATTCCGTTCGGCCATTGCTCATCCATATATTTATATGTATATATTCTTGTGTGTATAAGGTTGTTGTTGTGAAATTGTCAGATTACTAGAAGCACAAGCATTTTGCTACACTCACATTAACATCTGCTAACCATGTGTATGTGACCAATAAAAATGTATTTGATTAACACAAACTTCACTCTACCCACACATTCACACTGGCAGCCCAACATACACGCACACTGCTGCTACTGTCTTATCTATCCTGTTGCCTAGTCACTTCACCCCAACTATAATGTACAGTACATAGCTACCTCAATTACCTCGTACCCCTGCACATCAGCCCGGTATTGGTACTCCCCGTAGATAGCCATGTTATTTTGTATTCAAATCAAATCAAAATCAAATCAAAATTTATTTATATAGCCCTTCGTACATCAGCTGATATCTCAAAGTGCTGTACAGAAACCGAGCCTAAAACCCCAAACAGCAAGCAATGCAGGTGTAGAAGCACGGTGGCTAGGAAAAACTCCCTAGAAAGGCCAAAACCTAGGAAGAAACCTAGAGAGGAACCAGGCTATGTGGGGTGGCCAGTCCTCTTCTGGCTGTGCCGGGTGGAGATTATAACAGAACATGGCCAAGATGTTCAAATGTTCATAAATGACCAGCATGGTCGAATAATAATAAGGCAGAACAGTTGAAACTGGAGCAGCAGCACGGTCAGGTGGACTGGGGACAGCAAGGAGTCATCATGTCAGGTATTCCTGGGGCATGGTCCTAGGGCTCAGGTCCTCCGAGAGAGAGAAAGAAAGAGAGAAGGAGAGAATTAGAGAACGCACACTTAGATTCACACAGGACACCGAATAGGACAGGAGAAGTACTCCAGATATAACAAACTGACCCTAGCCCCCCGACACATAAACTACTGCAGCATAAATACTGGAGGCTGTATTGTTTTTTTTATTCACACTTGTTATTCCTTGTATCACTATTTCTCATTTGCTATCTTTCTCTTTAACTCTGCATTGTTGGAAAAGGATCAGTAAGTAAGCAAGCAAGCATTTCATTGTTAATTGTAAAAATGTGATAACTAAATGCAAATTGTATTTATTTGTCATATGCTTTGTAAACAACAGGTGTTTACGAAGCATATGACATAAATAAAATGTGTATTTAATTATCACATTTTTATAGCTTCAATGAGGCTTACAGAAGTGTATGAGTTCCCTAAAAGCATATGTAAATCCCATTGTTGGGATAAAATAAACTGTTATTCCTTATTTTAATATATAATAAATAATTGTAATATTATAGAAGAATGTTTAAAATGCACAAAAATAATCAAGGAATGTTTAAATTTCTAGTATGTAAACCTAACATGAACAGGAAAGACATTTACTCTCACGGATGACCAATAAGAGCTCTCTGAAAGTCATGCCCCTAATAAGCCACGCCTCCAGAAAATAAATACCAAGCTGCTTGGTCAATACAGCATGAGTAAAAAAATAAATAAAAGACAACTAATGGTTAAATTTAAGCCATGTTTGGATAATCCCAACAACCCAATGTTTAATGCACCATTTTTTGTGCATGACGGATCAGTGATGAGATTCCCACTAGGGTTACTGTAGGACTAGATACACCTCCATGCACATATGAAGTCATACTAAACAGTATGGTATGTCACATTTGCAGAGGATGGATACAAATGCAGAGGATGGAGCAGACAAATGCATTGTGTATTTAAAAATGAAAGTCAAAGATAGACCTAACAGTACTTCCATACAATATGTAAAGCATTCATGACAAAGTTGTATGTGCTTTTACCACTAGGCTACATATACTGTGAGCTCTATAAGCATAAAACCATGACCAAGCCAAGCTATTTTTATAACGTGTCAATAACATGTTTACAACTATCTACAATGTGGCCCACAGGTATTTTCCAAATGGCTTCAAGGCATACAACTGTATCCTGGATAGATGACCAGCTGACATGTATGGGTTAAAACCTCTGATTTTCTGAAACCACAACCGCCTCTCCTCTCATGGATCAAATCACTCCTTCCTATGACCACCTCTGGGTGATCTATTTAAGCAATAAGGCCCGAGGAATTTGTGGTATAAGGCCAATATAACACGGCTAAGGGCTGTTCTTAGGCACGACGCAAAGTGGCCATATATCACAAAACCCCCAAGGAGCCTTATTGCTATTATAAACTGGTTACCAACGTAATTAGAGCAGCAAAACAAAATGTTGTCATACTTCTGGTATACGGTCTGATATACCACAGCTTTAAGCCCATCACAATTCAGGGCTCAAACCACCCTGTTTGTAATTACATATGGATCACTCATTTAAGACACTAACAGCTTACAGACAGTAGGCAATTAAGGTCACAGTAATGAAAACTTAGGACACTAAAGAGGCCTTTCTACTGACTCTGAAAAACACAAAGAAAGATGCCCAGGGTCCATGCTCATCTGCATGAATGTGCCTTAAGCATGCTGCAAGGAGGCATGAGGACTGCAGATGTGGTCAGGTCAATAAATTACAATGTCCGTACTGTGAGACACCTAAAACAGCGCTACAGGGAGACAGGACGGACAGCTGATCATCCTCGCAGTGGCAGACCACGTGTAACAACACCTGCACAAGATTGGTACATCTGAACATCACACCTGCAGGACAGGTACACGATGGCAACAACAACTGCCCGAGTTACACCAGGAATGCACAATCCCTCCATCAGTGCTCAGACTGTCCTCAATAGGCTGAGAGAGGCAGGACTGAGGGCTTGTAGGCCTGTTGTAAGGCAGGTCCTCACCAGACACCACCGGCAACAATGTCACCTATGGGCACAAAGCCACCGTCACTGGACCAGACAGGAATGGCAAAAAGTGCTCTTCACTGACGAGTCGTGGTTTTATTTCACCAGGGGTGATGGTCGGATTTGCGTTTATCGTCGAAGGAATGAGCGTTAGACCGAGGCCTGTACTCTGGAGAGGGAACGAATTGGAGATGGAGGGTCCGTCATGGTCTGGGGCGGTGTGTCACAGCATCATTGGACTGAGCTTGTTGTCAATGCAGGCAATCTCAACGCTGTGCGTTACAGGGAAGACGTCCTCCTCCCTCATGTGGTACCCTTCCTGCAGGCTCATCCTGACATGACCCTCCAGCATGTCAATGCCACCAGGAATGTCAATGTTCTGCCATGGCCAGCGAAGAGCCAGGATCTAAATCCCATTGAGCACGTCTGGGACCTGTTGGATCGGAGGGTGAGGGCTAGGGCTATTCCCCCCAGAAATGTCCGGGAACTTGCAGGTGCCTTGGTGGAAGTGTGGGGTAACATCTCAAAGCAAGAACTGGCAAATCTGGTGCAGTCCATGAGGAGGAGATGCACTGCAGAACTTAATGCAGCTGGTGGCCACACTAGATACTACTGTTACCTTTGATTTTGACCCCCCTTTGTTCAGGTACACTTTATTCCATTTCTGTTAGTCACATGTCCGTGGAACTTGTTCAGTTTCTGTCTCAGTTGTTGAAACTTATGGTCATACAAATATTTACACGTTACATTTGCTGAACATAAACACAGTTGACAGTGAGAGGACATTTCTTTTTCTAATGAGTTTATAACAGGTGAGGTTAAAGTCCATCTAGATGTCAATAACTGTGTGCTTAGAGTTCGTGAAGGCTCACATGGAAAATGCATTCCGCTCAGGTCATTGGCCATCAGACGCTCAATACTGAGAACATAGAAAGGGAACTCTTTTAAACCTGTTTGATAAGGAACATGCATCTGTGGTCAATATAACCACATCAACCTGTTTCATCCGTGGATATTGGTTGGAGAGGAGAAGGAGACGAGGGACATACATTGTTCTTATGGAGTTTTGTCTGAGTAAATATAGGGTATAGTCCACTTGAAGAGTTTGGAACCCTGTTTTAAAATTACTCAAATGTCAAGGTAATTGTTTTACATACAGATCTCATATTACTGTATTGAATTATAATTTGTTATATATTTGTCACAAATGTATCATTTATGCAGTTCTGTATTAAAAATGTAGTGTTACATTTGACAGTGTAAAACCTAGCAGTACTACTTATTTATCTGAGAGTGAGGCAGATATAGCAAAAATAACAACCCCATGTCATTAGATGATAACAAATAACAACCCCATGTCATTAAACACCAAGCTCTTTCATAATTTCTTTAAAACAATTAATGCTAATTTCAGAAAATGTATTTATGGCGTTTTGGAATTTATCGTTTTGTCGTAGTGTTTTGTCAGTTACAAAGACAGAAAGCCCAAGATAATGGTGAAGTAAATTAATAAAGAAATAAAGATGTTAATGTGATTTATGTCATGGAAGTGATTGGTGGCACCCATTTTTTAGGGAGTGGAGGAACGATGGCTCTCTACCTTCATTACCTGCTGCAGTAGAGGGGTTGATGAGAGGCAGTTGGAATATGAGGATGGACCCCAGGGATACCTACCCTACTACCAGGGACTGTCTCCGGAAAGAATGGTATTCACATGTTTTCTATAATAGTAGATAATAGATTAATAGTACTTAAATTGTAGACACATGAGATATATGCAGTTCATTGCAGTGTATTCCAATTCGTTTAAATGTTTCTATCAATAGTCTCCTGAAGTACACTCTTCCTGTATTACTCTCTGTGCCATTGTGTTCCCTGAACAGTCCTTGGTGGATGAGATGGAAGAGGAGTGCTAGTATACTGAGGAGGTTTTTGCCTGATGTATGGAAGCCTCTAGTGCCATTACTCAGCTATGGTGCCACCCTATTGGTCATGGTGTTGTATGCCCTGGCAGATCGGCTCCGCAGCTTTGTTGCTGATATCTTCATTCCCCAGTACCACTACCAGTTTTCTGTACCAATCACATTTGTCCAGGTAGGGCACGGTTTGCTCAAGGTTACTATAAGAATAATCTGTGTCGGGTTTTGAGTTGTGGTGTTTGGATTTTGCATGAGCCATCAATGTTTCTAATCATCATTAGGCCTTTGCTAAGTGGTTACTTTTAGAAATAATAATGATCAGAATTATTGTAAAATTATCTTCAGCCGGCTGGTGTGCGACTGTAACAAAGTTGGTTTGACTTTGGATAGCCTATCTAAGGGGCTAGTTAGGGACCGTCAATAAATTACACAATGTAAATGCGAAAATATTTTCATGTTGCAGACATTTTAGTTGTCTCATTAAATGCTTTCAATATTCGTAAAGGAATTTCTACAATCTGTAGTTGGTTTGAGATTAATATATGAAATTGGGAGCTATTGACATTTTAAGATATTGTTCCACGTACATTGTGTAATTTACTGATGGTCCCTAACTAGCCACATTGGGATATCAAATGTCAAACCAAATTGTAATGCCCATTGTCAATCTGGTCGCATGCAGCTGTGTTCCCAATTGAGGATTGCTTGGGTGCTGCCAGCTGTGGGCATGACTGAAATAAACCCAACCCAAGGAAAACTGTTACGGAACCCTCATTATGTGACATACGATCATCTCGCAAATCTCAGTTTTGGATGAGACGGACTATGACCACTTATTTACAATTCATAGTCAATTTTGACACTAGAATAAATGTTTGACTTATCGATGCCAAACAGGCCATTTTCAAAAGGAGAAGTTGGTTTTTAGGGGCAGTTGCTCTTTAAAATGGCTAAAGTTTGCCTGTGTTTATGGCATGTCTTTCCCAGGTGCTGGTGACTCTGCTATACTTGCTGCTCCTCCATGCCATGGGCCTGGCACCACTGAAGCCATACTCTTTGTCTCTGGGTGAACGCCTGCTGGTGCCTTCTGTCTGTGGCAGTGCCCAAACTGTGTTGGGTGTGTGGGCAGAGGCCAGTGCCCACTCTGGCATGTACGCCCTCACCATGCGCCTGCTGCCCCTGCTCTGTGTGGGCTGGAGTCACGGCCTGCGGCTGGCAGTACCGCCATCAGTCCACCTAACAGGCCTTATCACGGTCATCACTTTTACCTCCGTCACTATCACAGGTAAATGCATTTACAGTGATTAGCTTGAGGGGAAAGTCAGTGGGGGAGGTTTGTGGGAAATCTTAATAGTCTCATAAAATTGAATGTGTTGGTGTGTCAATCATCAGTTGTGTCAGTACACTAACTTACCCCTTCTCCTTGCAGCGTCTCAGGGTCTCCCGTCAGTGGAGGTTCTGGAGTGTCTCTACGCCCCGCTGGCCCTCCTTCTACACAGCCTTTCTCTGACCTGGCTGGCCAAGGTGGCTGAGACCGAGCACCGGCACCACAGCAGCTCCCACACCTCACCTTTTGACCTGTACTTCACCCTGATGGTGAACCAGAGCCTGGTGCTTGGCTTCCTGTGCCTGCTGCACCCAGAGGGCCCCCGGGCACTGGGCGAGGGTAGCTGGCACAGCCTGCTCTTCATGGGCTACCTGCTGGCGATACTGCTGCTGGGAGCTCTACAGCACCTCTTGGTGGACATGGCCGCTCTGACCTTCTCACCGCTGGCTGCAGCGCTACTCCACACGGCACACGGATTAACAAGACCGTTGTACAGCCTGTTGTAGATGATCCAACATGGAGGAGGATGAAGTTGACTCTAGAGACTAGTCAGAAGTCAGTTGCCTCCCTCAAATCAAATTGCATTTGTCACATACACATGGTTAGCAGATGTTAATGCGAGTGTAGCAAAATGCTTGTGCTTCTGGTTCCGACAGCGCAGTAATATCTAACAATTCCCCAACATCTACCTAATACACACAAATCTAAAAAGGGTTGAATGAGAATATGTACATATGGATGAGCGATGGCCGAGCGGCATAGGCAAGGTGCAATAGATGGTATAAAATACAGTATATTAACGTGACTAGTGATCCATTTGTAAAAGCGGCCAGTGATTGGGTCTCCATGTAGGCAGCAGCCTCTCGGAGTTAGTAATTGCTGTTAAGCAGTCTGATGGCCTTGAGATAGAAGCTGTTTTTCAGTCTCTCAGTCCCAGCTTTGATGCACCTGTACTGACCTCGCCTTCTGGATGGTAGTGGTGTGAACAGACAGTGGCTCGGGTGGTTATTGTCCTTGATCTTTTTTGCCTTCCTGTGACATCGGGTGCTATAGTTGTCATGGAGGGCAGGTAGTTTGCCCCCGGTGATGCGTTGTGCAGACCACACCACCCTCTGTAGAGCCTTGCAGTTGAGGGTGGAGCAGTTGCTGTACCAGGCGGTGATACAGCCTGACAGGATGCTCTCGATTGTGGATCTGTAAAAGTTAATGGTTAAAGGGAGGATATGGTAAGGATAATCTTTTCCTAGATCTGTCTATATGGTCAACTTCTACCAGTAGAAGGATAGTTGTACTACAGAGCAGTATTATTCACTCTCTGTAGTACAAAGTCTTCACCTCCCTAGGTGCAGCACTTTAATTACCAGCGCTTGTGTTCCTTCTTATCCTGTATATCATACTTACTACTGAACCTATATAAAATGGTTTGAAAAGGCACTCAATATGTAGGGAGACTGGATAAAATCTTTGCACTGGATTATCAACCATACAGAAATGCTCAGAATGTGACTGGGAATATGTCATAAGGCTGCTAGTTCAGAGTGGTGTAATTAATAAACGAAATGATAAGCATTACAGTTCAAGTGTAAAGATACTGTCTACCTCAAGGTTTTTCAAATCCCCACATGCAACAATAAAAGTTAACAGTAGCTAGGTTTCCATCCAATCATGTGAATATATGCATAAAGAACCAACTTGTTGGGGATAATGTAACATACGCCATTTAGCAGACGCTTTTATCCGAAGCAACTTAGTCATGCGTGTATAGGTTTTACATATGGATGGTCGCGGGAATCGAACTCACTACCCTGGCGTTACAAGCACCACTAACTGAGCTACAAAAGACAAATGATAAAAAGCAAGTACATGACCATCAAATTACTAGAATAATCTTCAACTTTATAAGGTAAATGTCAGCCATTCAACCATGGTTCGCCAGTGCTATAAGATAGTGTAAAATAATGCATTTGAAGAATGTATATGCACTGTATGTTTGTTAGCTAGCCATCCAAATTTAGAGGAATGATTCCATGCATTTTTCCAACCACCAATATTCAATTCAAACAACGCAGTCAATCCACAGACATACAATACACAGGCTGAAATCAGTTGATAGGACTTTTGTAAATTCATGTAGATGTACCGAATAAAAATCAGTTCAACGTGCATTTTCTACTCTACCCATTGTTGTCACAAAAACTGTTGCATTAAATAGGGGAGGGGGAGGGGGTTATTATGGATAATAGCGAGAATTTTTATTTGTCAAATAGAATATCTATTGAAAAGCCGCAGCAAACTCATCACCGTGCACTTTCACCACCCTGTGATTTTTATAACCTAATAAAATGCAAAGTTTCCGAGTCTTCGTGTGACTCCAGGTTTAAATCATTATTTGTGCATAAAGGTGTTTCCATTACCATTTTCCGCATAATTCATGTTACTGACAAATCTCACCTTGTCTAGAATATTTTGTTGACATTTGGAAAGTTTACTGACAAATTTGCTGTTTCCATCAGATCGGTCCTGACATTCTTTATCTGACATGTGCATTTTGGTTAATATTTAATAACAATGTAATTCCAATAAAGGCACAGGGTAAGTGAAGAAAAGGCAGTGAAAATAATTTGAAACCACACTTAACTTAGAAAATAGTTACACACATTTTGTCCCCAAAAAGTAATGGCTTTATTATTTCATGTATTATAAGTGCTGTAAAAAACATTTAAGATAGTCAGAATAAGATTAATATATCCAACAGGGATACAAGTGTGTTAGAATCAAAGTTTTAGGGTTACAGTTAACTTTTAGATCCTGCCATTCTGAATGCAAACATGATCCAGTTGTCAAAACCCTATCCTGATGATAAATATTGATTCTGCCCAGTGTACTCTGAGCCAGGAGTTTAAAGTCCTGTGCAGACAGTAAGATATGGACACTAGGTCATAATGAAAGGTCAGTTTTTTTTTGGGGGGGGGGGCAGGTGTTCATGAACGGTCAGTATTGGGAGGCAGGTGGATGCCAAGACTGTGCAGCAGGTTAGAGGCAGGCCCAGCCAGCCCAGCCTGGGAGCTCAGAGACTCCAGGAGGTTAGAGACCAGGTTGAGGTCTATGTTCAGGGGCTGGATCTCCTCCTCAACCTCACCCAGTAGATCCTCCTGGCCAGGGCCTGCTTTACTGGTGTCCTGCTTGAACCATAGAATAAAATTGTTATTTAACATATTTCTATGCAACTAATTCAACTTATGCAGCCTCTCTCAAATAACTCTTTACAGAATTTGCACACAGCCACAAGAAGTAATAAATATCCACAACTCGGACTTGCCTGCTGGTTGAAGCTCTGTCCGATGTTTGTGCCCATAAGCTCATGGTCCATCTCATCCATGTACTTCCTAAGATTTTCCAAAGCTTCTGGTCCTACTCCTAGCGGTCCAGTAGGACCCTTCACTCTATCATCATCATCGTCATCATCATCATCTTCTAGGTCGTCTGAGTCCAACTCCTCATCCTTAGCCCCTGAAATATTTACATAGCAGATAGTTGAAAAGTACAGACTAGACAGGTCCCGGCATTATGCAGCAGGTTAATCAATAACTAGGGTAAGGGCCGGGCCTGTCTTTTTTTAATCCATAACTAGGGTAAGGGCAGGGCATCACTAACATTTTGAAGCGGAGCCATTTGCGCATATACTCTGCTGTGCAGTATAAGCATATCAAGTAAAATGCTATTGGTCACCACATATTTAGCCGTTATTGAGGATGTAGCGAAATGCTTCTGTTCCTAGCTGCAACAGTGCAGTAGCATCTAACAATTCACACAAATATAAAATAATGGAATTAAGAAACACATTTTAGGACGAGCAATTTCAGAGTGGCTTTGACTAAAATACAGTACATACACATATGAGATGGGTAAAGCAGTATGTAAACATTAAAATTGACAGTGATTCCATGTCTTTGTATAAATGGCAGCAACCCCTAAAGTGCAGGGTTGAGTAGCGGCTTGTGACAGCAATTTAACAGTTTGAAGGCCTTGATAGAAGCTGTTTCTCAGTCTCTTGGTCCCAGCTTGATGTATCTGGGGCGGCAGGTAGCCTAGTGGTTAGAGCCAGTAACCGAAAGGTTGCTGGATCGAATCACAGAGCTGACAAGGTAAAAAAAAAATCTGTCGTTCTGCCCCTGAACAAGGCAGTTAACCAACAGTTCCTAGTCCGTCATTGTAAATAAGAATTTGTTCTTAACCAACTTACCTAGTTAAAGTTTAATATATATATTTTATCTTAAACTGTACTGACCTCGCCTTCTGAATGACTGCGAGGTGAACAGGCCGTGGCTCGGCTGGTTGATGTACCTGATCTTTTTGACCTTCCTGTGACATCGGGTGCTGTACGTGGCCTGGAGGGCATGAAGTGTGCCCACGGTGATGCGTTTGGTAGACAACACGATTGCGGGAAGTGCAGTTGCCATACCAGGCTGTGATACAGCCCAGGATCAAGCACGATGGGACAAGGACAAACCCTTCCCTAACCCGGATGATGTTGGGCCAATTGTGCGCTGCCTCATGGGTCTATTTATTTATCCATTATTTTACCAGGTAAGTTGACTGAGAACATGTTCTCATTTACAGCAACGACCTGGGGAATAGTTACAGGGTAGAGGGGGATGAATGAGCCAATCGTAAACTGGGAATTATTAGGTGACCATGATGGTTTGAGGGCCATTTCAGAGTGGGAATTTAGCCAGGACACCGAGGTTAACACCCCTACTCTTACGATAAGTGCCATGGGATTTTTAATGGACCTCAGAGTCAGGACACCTGTTTAACATCCCATCCGAAAGACAGCACCCTACACAGGGCAGTGTCCCAAATCACTGCCCTGGGGCAGTGGGATATTTTTTTTTAGACCAGAGGAAAGAGTGCCTCCTACTGGCACTCCAACACCACTTCCAGCAGCATCTGGTCTCCCATCCAGGGACTGACCAGGACCAACCCTGCTTAGCGGCCAGCTGCGACAAAGCCCCGGATCTGTAGTGACGCCTCAAGCACTGTGATGCAGTGCCTTAGACTGCTGCGCCACGAGGAGTCACTCAACTGTGCATCTGTAAAAGTTGAGTGTCTTAGGAGGCTATAGCAAATTGGTTGGGCCCCTGAGATTGAAGAAGTGCTGCTGCGACGTGGATAGGGGCTTGCTCCCTCTGCTGTTTCCTGAAGTCCATGATCAGCTCCTTCGTTTTGTTGACATCGAGGTGGCCTCGTCCATTGCTGGTAATCAGGCCTACTACTGTTGTGTCGTCTGCAAACTTGATTGAGTTGGAGGCGTGCATGGCCATGCAGTTAACGGGTGAACAAGGAGTACAGAAGGGGGCTAAGCACACACACCCTTGTGGGGCCTGTGTGTTGAGGATCAGCAAAGTGGAGGTGTCGTTTCCTACCTTCACCACCTGGGGGGGGCGGCCCGTCAGGAAGTCCAGGACCTAGTTGCACAGTGCGGGGTTCAGACCCAGGGCCCCAAGCTTAGTGAGCTTGGAGGGTACTATGGTGTTGAAGGCTGAGCTATAGTCAATGAACAGCATTCTTACGTAGGTCCAGATGAGGGCAATGTGATTGCATCGTCTGTGGATCTATAGGGGCGGTAAGCAAATTGAAGTGGGTTTAGGGTGTCAGGTAAGGTGGAAGGGATATGATCCTTAACTAGCCTCAAAGGACTACATGATCACAGAAGTGAGTGCTACAGGGTGATGGTAAAATAAATAAAATGACTTAACTAGGCAAGTCAATTAAGAACTAATTCTTATTTTCAATGACGGCTTAGTGGGTTAACTGCCTGTTCAGGGGCAGCACGACAGATTTGTACCTTGTCAGCTAGGGGATTTGAACTTGCAACCTTCCGGTTACTAGTCCAACGCTCTAACCACTAGGCTACCCTGCCACCCCAGGGTAGTTCAGTTACCTTTGCTTTCTTGTGTAAAGGAACAATGCTGGACAGCTTGAAGCGAGTGGGAACAGCAGACTGGGATAGGGTGAGATTGAATATGTCCTTAAACACTCCAGCCAGCTGGTGTGCGCCGAGGACGCAGCTGGGGATGCCGTCTGGGCCCGTAGCCTTGCGGGGGGTTACCACACTTACCACGCTAGTCTTACTCACATCGGCCACAGGGCACAAGAGCCCACAGTCCTTGGGAGCAGGCCGCGTTGGTGGCACTGTTATCCTCAAAGTCGGTGAAGGGGTTAAGCTTGTCCGGGAGCAAGACATCGGTGTTTAAAGCCAGCTCTGGCTTTAAACTCATACCTGCGCAGGGCTCTAATGCAGGCCACCATCGTCAAGCTAGTTCTACTGTGACATATGGGAGTTCATAAAAAAGTAGCCCTTATTCAACTACATACCCAGTAGTCTGTCCAGTGCACCAGCCATGGATTCTGGATCAAACCTGAACAGCTCATTTGAATGGGACCTATAATAAACAAAGTCAAATTACACATATACACGCACACCTGAATACCATTACAGTCAGCTAGCGTACATCAACGTTCTATACCGTATTATTGCATAGCCCTTTACGTGGGAAGCTAACTGCTAAGTAGAACAGTGTGGGCAGACAGTGAATCAGCCACTCAGTCAGTCTAACCAGGGTAGTTCGGCCCCCTCGTGTGAAGACATGGCGTTGATGAAGTTCTTCATGCCCTGGGTTACAGCCACTAGGCTGTAGCTGCCCTCCTCCTCCCCTTTCTCACTCCTTCCCCCCTGCGTATGATTGGTCAGGCTGGGCTCTGAGCCACCCAACCCCACTCCACTCCCTTCTCTTCCCTCCAACAGATGCTCCAGCTCCTGGGCTGAAATATCCAGCCAACCTTCACCTGGACATGGGGGGGGGGGGGAATAAGAGAAAAAAAATCTGTGTTGTCATCAACCTTGAGCTCATTCTAGCTTATCTTTATGGAAACAGCTTCTTTGTTCTGTTCACTACAGTTCACTTCCCCTAATCAGCAGTCCCAATGACTGATTTTATCTAACATGAAAGCCAGCATGTTACTTTGTGGTGTGAACATATCAGTTCAGTGAGTGAGATATAATAAAAGTAACTTCACTCAATGCGCCTGAGCTGGTACAAGACTGACTGTTGTACTATAGTAAAGTGAGGTGTTGTACTCACTATCCTCTGGGGGTAGATGGGCCTCCAGTTTACTCAGCTCATCCAGGTTGTAGGGAGCACAGCTCTGTAATAGCTGAAGAACCTCCTCAGCTGGGGCCTTGCCACCTGAGCTACAAACACACAGGATAGTATATTCAGTGTTTTTCCTATATGCATTTAGCAGTGATGCACTGCTAAAGCATTTTCAGTGTAAACTTAAATGACTAAAACCAGATTGAAAAATATATGGCTCCATTAGCTTTTCTATAAGAATGAATCACCAAAATAAAAACTAGACAGGGAGAATATGAAATTCCCAAAATGTCATGGAGTCCATATTGATTTTGTCATGTTTGAGTCACTCAGATGGCTTATGCCATGTCAAAATGCACATAATTGTTAGGAAATTAGCTTTACAACTGAAAATTCTCAGCCCCATGACGAAACGTAGAATTGCAAGAATTTGTGTTTGAAACCGCAAACTTTTTTTCTCTCTGCCCCATGGTAAAATTGCAGGAAATTAGCTTTAACGGTTACATTTGTCTCTGCAGCTAAGAGGGCCTATAAAACCACGGCATTGAAAATACCACACGTGTACCTACACACACACAAGCTGAGAGCACTCACCTGTGTGTTGGGGTTATTGACTGCTTAAAGAAGTTCTCTGCTGAGGTCATCAGTTTTCTGTAATGTGCAGAGCCCTCCAGCTCCCCCTGCCACAGACAATAATATGTCACCAAAAGGTATAACACTATGAATCACTGACAATTGCAATGCTAACAGTACAACACTGCTATCCTCACTGAAACACGAAATAGAGGATTCAAGAGCTTCCCCCCCCCCACCCACCCCTCTTACTGGTTAACTAGCAACAGAGATTAGCAGTCTCACAATCTAAACAATTCTGAAATAATGATTTACTTTTGTTTGCAAGATTGGTAATGTTTTTTTTGTCTCTTACTAACCAATAATAGAAAAATCGAAACTCTTGAACATGTGTAATCAGTTCGCTGGGTTAACTATCAGTTGAAGCAGTAACTCAAGTTCATTGGTACAAAACCGCTGAGCTAGTGTCTGCTAAATGTTATATCATATAAAATAAATATTACATAAAAATGTGACATATATATATATATATATATATATATATACACACATATACAAACAGTGCCTTGCGAAAGTATTCGGCCCCCTTGAACTTTACGACCTTTTGCCACATTTCAGGCTTTAAACATAAAGATATAAAACTGTATTTTTTTGTGAAGAATCAACAACAAGTGGGACACAATCATGAAGTGGAACGACATTTATTGGATATTTCAAACTTTTTTAACAAATCAAAAACTGAAAAATTGGGCGTGCAAAATTATTCAGCCCCCTTAAGTTATTACTTTGTAGCGCCACCTTTTGCTGCGATTACAGCTGTAAGTCGCTTGGGGTATGTCTCTATCAGTTTTGCACATCGAGAGACTGAATTTTTTTCCCATTCCTCCTTGCAAAACAGCTCGAGCTCAGTGAGGTTGGATGGAGAGCATTTGTGAACAGCAGTTTTCAGTTCTTTCCACAGATTCTCGATTGGATTCAGGTCTGGACTTTGACTTGGCCATTCTAACACCTGGATATGTTTATTTTTGAACCATTCCATTGTAGATTTTGCTTTATGTTTTGGATCATTGTCTTGTTGGAAGACAAATCTCCGTCCCAGTCTCAGGTCTTTTGCAGACTCCATCAGGTTTTCTTCCAGAATGGTCCTGTATTTGGCTCCATCCATCTTCCCATCAATTTTAACCATCTTCCCTGTCCCTGCTGAAGAAAAGCAGGCCCAAACCATGATGCTGCCACCACGTTTGACAGTGGGGATGGTGTGTTCAGCTGTGTTGCTTTTACGCCAAACATAACGTTTTGCATTGTTGCCAAAAAGTTCAATTTTGGTTTCATCTGACCAGAGCACCTTCTTCCACATGTTTGGTGTGTCTCCCAGGTGGCTTGTGGAAACTTTTAACAACACTTTTTATGGAAATGTTTAAGAAATGGCTTTCTTCTTGCCACTCTTCCATAAAGGCCAGATTTGTGCAATATGCGACTGATTGTTGTCCTATGGACAGAGTCTCCCACCTCAGCTGTAGATCTCTGCAGTTCATCCAGAGTGATCATGGGCCTCTTGGCTGCATCTCTGATCAGTCTTCTCCTTGTATGAGCTGAAAGTTTAGAGGGACGGCCAGGTCTTGGTAGATTTGCAGTGGTCTGATACTCCTTCCATTTCAATATTATCGCTTGCACAGTGCTCCTTGGGATGTTTAAAGCTTGGGAAATCTTTTTGTATCCAAATCCGGCTTTAAACTTCTTCACAACAGTATCTCGGACCTGCCTGGTGTGTTCCTTGTTCTTCATGATGCTCTCTGCGCTTTTAACGGACCTCTGAGACTATCACAGTGCAGGTGCATTTATACGGAGACTTGATTACACACAGGTGGATTGTATTTATCATCATTAGTCATTTAGGTCAACATTGGATCATTCAGAGATCCTCACTGAACTTCTGGAGAGAGTTTGCTGCACTGAAAGTAAAGGGGCTGAATAATTTTGCACGCCCAATTTTTCAGTTTTTGATTTGTTAAAAAAGTTTGAAATGTCCAATAAATGTCGTTCCACTTCATGATTGTGTCCCACTTGTTGTTGATTCTTCACAAAAAAATACAGTTTTATATCTTTATGTTTGAAGCCTGAAATGTGGCAAAAGGTCGCAAAGTTCAAGGGGGCCGAATACTTTCGCAAGGCACTGTGTGTGTGTGTATATATATATATATATACACACACACACCAAATATATGCAAGCCTTGAGCCAATCACAATTTCTGTCAGAGGCAGAGTAATGACTCACTCTGAAATAACCCTTCTTCTTCAGACTGTTCAGAAATCCTTTCCACAAGGGGTTACAGCTGATGGGAGCATCAGGGACCGATGATGGCTGTCTGCATTTGGAGCAGAGGATTTCAAAGCCATGGGCCTGGGAAGGTCAGAGACAAGAATAACTAAGAACTACACAATAAATAATTTCCCCAAGTAGTCTAAGAAATATCAATATTGTTAGTGGGTGGGGGTGAACTCACCAGTTTCATGCCCAGCTCGTGGGCACGGTACTGGGGGTGGGACCGGGCAGGCAGGGTGAACCCACTCCTCCGGTCGGGGGTGAAATGCTGCTGCTGCATTTGGGCGTACAGGCAACGGGTGAATGTCACCTGGAAAGACACATAGGCACCATCTAAATACAGCACTAATATACCAAAACTACACTGCATAACACACAATGCAGTCGTGTTGTAATGATACCAGTACCGCGATACCAGGAAGTAAAGGAACAAAAACAGCCTTGTGTTTCCAACCACAGTCACATTTGTATATTTCGCAAGCAATGGCACATCATATTTTACAAAAGCAGGTTTTAAAGGACCATAGAGTTTTGGTTGTGTAGTGGTCTTTTTTTGCCAAGGAAAATCTGGTATCTCAATATTGGTATCGTGACAACACTAAAATGCATACACCCGTCAACAAGTAAAAAGGCAACTTATGTGTACCGAGGTTAGGACTCGTGTGTCGGCGGGAAAGGTCCGGAACGTCCGACAGGCCTGTAGATCTACTGGATCTCTCAGGTAGAAAGCTGACACTGCCGGGGCAACCAGGTCTGGTCGCTGTGCCAACACTGTAGCGATGCCCGCAGGCAGGAAGCAGTGAGCACGGTGAAGGTTTGCCTGGATCTTCTCTGGATATCTGTGAAGCCAGAAACTTGAATGTGTGGCTAGACATACACAAATCTATATACCCTTAAATATGCATTTCTGAGCAATCATAACACCCAAAACTACCGTCAAACAGATACCTTACAATCCCTTCAAGTCATAGCGTTGTTTCTGCTGCTTCACTCACCCTGCCAGTCTTTTCCCCAGGGCAGTGCGGATCTTGGGGCTTGCGAGACAGGCCTGTGTGTGGGATGACAGCAGTGCCAGAGCCTGGGTCACACTGGGCACTGCATCTCTGGGCAGGCCAACATCACCAGAGCGGGAGGGACAAGGCAGGATGTACAGCTCACCTCTGTGGAGGAACACCTAGCAGAGCAGAACCAGAGAAACACACAGATTGAGAGAGACCTACAGAGAGTGAGAGCGAGATCTGATATGCACCTCCAGAGACAACAAACAAAGGGATAGTCAGGTATGTGAAGCGATGTACAGAGAGTGATAAACAGATCGTAGTCATCACACGTAGAGATCTTACTCTGTTTTCACTGCTCTCTGGATTCAACCACTTTGGAAGATAGTCTGCTGCTTCAATCAGAAGGAACTCCCCATCATTGTCCTCTAACCTGTATCAAGTTAAAGTAAATATCAGTAGGAAAGAACACAAAAGAAGAATTGAAACCAACTGGAAGTATTACAGGGATTTGCAGACTGTGTTCCACTCTACCTGGCAGCAAGTTCAGGGAAGGATTGTGTGATTTGGAGGAGGAGGTATACAATGAACCACTCATCCTCCACATTGTCCCCAAACACAGTGCTACCTCCAATGTGTGCAGGAACTCCCCCTGCAGGTACAATCAAGACACCACCATTCAATCAGTCAAAGGTTGAAATTAATTTATATAACAAATACTTAAAACCTTGAAGAACATTTGTATCCAGATCAGGACAAGTACTGTACCTTTCTCAGTGTGGTACTTGAGGTTGAATGGCTGCTGTTGCCAGATATGCCGCATGAGGAGAGGTGCAACCTTGGCCAAAATCTCCTCCACTAGGTGTTGCAGACATAGTTCGTCAGCCTGTGTGTCTGAGAGGTTTGGCTGAACCAAGAAAAGATCGTACAGGACCATGTCCTCTTGCATGGCTGTTCTCCTAAGTAGGTCCATGGTGGGGATGGTTTGATGAACCTATTATATGAGCAATAACAAGAGAAGTGATGTTTCTTGGCTTTGATATCAGCAGAGACTGTTGTAGGTCAGGACATTGTGACATACAGTGCATTCAGAAAGTAATCAGACCCCTTGACTTTCTCCACATTGTTACATTAGCCTTATTCTAAAATGTATAAAATACATTTTCCCCTCATCTACACAATATCCCATAATGACACAGAGTAAACAGGTTTAGAATTTTTGCAAATGTATAAAAAACTGAAATACCTTATTTGCATAAGTATTCAGGCCCTTTGCTATGAGACTTGAAATTTAGCTTTAGGTGGATCATTTTTCCATTGACCATCCTTGAGATGTTCTATACAACTTCATAATAAAAAATGACAATAATGAACCTTTATTTAAGTAGGCAAGTCAGTTAAGAACAAATTCTTATTTACAATGACTGCCTACCCCGGCCAAACCCGGACGGCGCTGGGTAAATTGTGCGCCGCCCTATGGGACTCCCAATCACAGCCAGATGAGATACAGCCTGGATTCAAACTAGGGACTGCAGCGACGCACTGAGACGCAGTGCCTTAGACCACTGCGTCACTCGGGAGTCCACCTGTGGTAAATTTAGTTGATTGGACATGATTTGCAAAGGCACAAACACACCTGTCTATACAAGGTCCCACAGTTGACACTGCATGTCACAGCAAAAACCAAGCCATGAGGTTGAAGTAATTGTCCGTAGAGCTCCGAGATAAGATTGTGTCGAGGCACAGATCTAGAGAAGGGTTCCAAAAAATATCTACAGTATTTAAGGTCCCCAAGTACAGTGGCATCCATTCTTAAATGGAAGTAGTTTACAACCACCAAGACCCTTGGCCGCCGGGCCAAACTGAGCAATCAGGGGGAAAAGGGTCTTGGTCATGTAGGTGACCAAGAACCTGACAGAGCTCCTCTGTGGAAGTAGTTGTGTCTCCTGACCCCTCCTGTCTCAGCCTCCAGTATTTATGCTGCAGTAGTTTGTGTGTCGGGGGGCTAAGGTCAGTTTGTTATATCTGGAGTACTTCTCCTGTCCTAATCGGTGTCCTGTGTGAATCTAAGTGTGCGTTCTCTAATTCTCTCCTTCGCTCTTTCTTTCTCTCTGAGGACCTGAGCGCTAGGACCATGCCCCAGGACTACCTGATATGATGACTCCTTGCTGTCCCCAGTCCACCTGACCGTGCTGCTGCTCCAGTTTCAACTGTTCTGCCTTATTATTATTCAACCATGCTGGTCATTTATGAACATTTGAACATCTTGGCCATGTTCTGTTATAATCTCCACCTGGCACAGCCAGAAGAGGACTGGCAACCCCACATAGCCTGGTTCCTCTCTAGGTTTCTTCCTAGGTTTTGGCCTTTCTAGGGAGTTTCCTAGCCACCGTGCTTCTACACCTGCATTGCTTGCTGTTTGGGGTTTTAGGCTGGGTTTCTGTACAGCACTTTGAGATATCAGCTGATGTACGAAGGGCTATATAAATCAATTTGATTTGAGTTGTCCTTCTGGAAGGTTCTCCCATCTACAGCACTCCACCAATCAGGCCTGATGGTAGAGTGGCCAGACAGAAGCCACTCATCAGGAAAAGGCACGACAGCCCATTTGGAGTTGGCAAAAAGGAACCTATAAGACTCAAACCATAAAACAAGAAATTATGGTCTAATGAAACCAAGATTTAACTCGTCGGCCAGAATGCCATAATCAAGTCTTGAGGAGACCTGGCACCATCATGAAGCATGGTTGTGGCAGCCTCATGCTGTGGGGATGCAAAGTAAAGAGAGATCCTTGATGAAAAGTGCACTCAAGACCTGGCCCAGCGAGAGCACAAATCAAATCAAAGTTTGTCACGTGCACCGAATACAACAGGTGTTAGTGAAATGCTTACTTATAGGCTCCAACCAATAGTGAAAAAAAAGGTATTAGGTGGACAATAGGGAAGTAAAGAATACAACAGTAAAAAGACAGTGAAAAATAAACAGTAGTGAGGCTACATACAGACACCGGTTAGTCAGGCTGATTGAGGTAGTATGTACATATGGTTAAAATGACTATGCATATGATGAACGGAGAGTAGCAGTAGCGTAAGAGAGGGGTTGGGGTGGCACACAATGCAAATAGTCTGGGTAGCCATTTGATTACCTGTTCAGGTGTCTTATGGCTTGGGGGTAAAAACTGTTGAGCCCTTTTTGTCCTAGACATGGCACTCCAGTACCGACTTGAACCCCCTGTGCAGCAAAGCTTCCCATCCAACCTGACAGAATCTTCAGCGAAGAATGGGAGAAACTCCCCGAATACAGGTGTGCCAAGTTTATAGCGTAATTCCCAAGAAGACTCAAGGCTGTAATCGCTGCCAAACGTGCTTCAACAAAGTACTGAGTAAAGGGTCTGAATAATTATGTGAACGTGATCAGTTTATTATTTTTGTGCAAACATTTTTTTTTAAAGAAAAAGGTTTTGCTTTTTCATTATGAGGTAGTGTGTAGATTAAGAAAAAACAATTTCATCCATTTTAGAATAAAGCTGTAACGTAACATGTGGAAAAAGTCAAGTGGTATGAATACTTTTGAGTGCACTGTATGTACAATGACATTTGAATGATAACTAATTGAATTATAGGAAAATAAACTATTTAGCTCGTCCTATATCGATTAATGTAATGATTTGCTAAAGTTAGCCAACTGTTAAAGTAAGCTCTAGGGTTCTAGTTTGGACATGCCTCTGGAGACCTTGCTATCGTGGAATGATGTAATTAGGCCAGCTAGCTAAATGTTTGTTTGTGTAACTGCAATTGAGCACATGCTATCTTGATCGCTCGAAGTCTTCAATGTATAGGCCTAAACTACAAATTACAGGACATTTGCAAATGAAGTCATGACACTAAAAGTAAGCAAACTGGACTGATAGCTAGCTAACGCGATACCATACTAGTCAAAGTGTCTTCACCATGATAAATTCACGTTAGTGACAGTTCTGAGAGCGGTATTACCTTGCCTTGTTTATTGTGTATCTGATATAACGTTGGTCTTCAAGACGGAGTCCAATAAAATTACAATTAGTCGTAAAGCTCTGTCGTTCTCATGCTGTTTTTAAGACAGTTTTTGTCCTACCATTAATACATCTCGGCTATAAAACTAGTTTTACTATGGTTCCTATATGAAACGGATTTATCTCAGAAATAATTATTTACTGCTATGACAATGTGCTTTAAATGTTAAAATATTGACCAAACATATAATGAATCAATAGAACATTTGTAAAATGTACATAAAATGTGGAATTACAACAAAAATATCAAAATAAATATGTGTGGTCAAAATTCCCCCGTGAGAGACGGATAGAATTTAGGAGCGCGATAGGAAAATCGCACAGAGCATATGGATTTGTAGTCTTTTATATTAAGGAGAAAGCTCATATGAGACGAGATAGAAATGTATTTCCCATCAGGCCCATGGATTGGGTGTCCATAACATCCTTGTTGTTGTGGCAATAATCCTCTTTAGTAGTAATGGATGCTGTAATATTGTTATATATTATTACACTTGCGCTGAAACATAAAAACACATTTGTAGGCCACGGTTTGTTTGAAATATTATATTGTAGATCAATACATCTCTTTCTCAGTTATCTAGAGTAACTACGTTAGCTAGCTAGCAAGTTAGCTGCAATTACTGTTAGCCTCAATAAGTTCAGTAGCAACGAGGTCAGATAGCTAACGTTACAGCAGCTAGCTAACTTGCAAGTGTGTACGTATTGACCTGCGGTCGGGGAAAAATGGCAAACCTCTTCCAAAAGACAAAGTGGGGACAGGAATCAGAGGGATGCACGACGAGAGAGGACACACAGGAGGGCACGAGCCGATAAACAGAAAAAGGAGAATGATTTCGCGATACAGCAGGAGAACAGTATCGCACAATCTTGAGGTGTAAGTAAAGCAAGCTTGTTTACTAATGACCAAGCTTATCATTCTTTGCTAACAGTCATTTCTGTCATACGATATTCTGATTTGGTAGCTAGCTAACCTAGATTGACTAACGCTACATTGTTGGTAAGTAATAGCTAACGTTAGCTAATGCACAGTCCATGATCGTATGACAATGTAAAAGGAGAATGTATTGATCAGATCACATTTTTGACAGCCCATCTGTCACACCAAGGTCAGTTGCCTCCACAAAGGGATGGGATAGGATAATGTTTAATGCTTTAAATTGATTATGTAAAGTCCCACCTCATGCTTCACTCCTTGTTTGTTTGGGATTAGTGTATTTTTTACAACAATACATATCAACCTACTATAGTATTAGAATGAAATATCTATGTATCTATCGATGCGATTGCTTACTCATGTTTAATAAAGCTGTGTTTTCCTTTCTCTGCAGTCGGGGCATATCCCGAAGTAGCCTTGACCATCACCCTCTCCCAGAGGAGGTAGACAATGACTTCCTCCCCCATTGCCTCCTCCATGACCTTCAGGAAGCTGTCTCCACTTACAACAGGTATGACCTGTTCTCAAAGAATCGGCCGGGCGATACCAAGTACACTTGTAGGGAGCAACAATTTTGCTTTCACATATCCCGTTTAGATGCGTGAAGGCAAGGAGACAATAAAGAGGGAGGTAGCCAGTTAGTTACATAATCTGGTCTAAATTATTCCCTCACACTCTCGACAACACACAACACTGTAATGTACAGCAACATGTAAACAATATCTGTCCTCTTCTGCAGCTCGGAGATGACATCTGCAGCCTCTCGCCGGTCAGACTGTCCAACGGCCACTACTGGAGACACGACGCGGTCCTGGTCTGGGATCCACAGCTACACAGAGACGGGTATCTCTACAGAGAGGAGCTCTGTCTTCTCCTGGGGCTATGATGTGAGTCTCGCCTCACCTTCTCAGCTGGTTCTTACCATTCAATTGCCCTATGTTCTGAGTATCAAGCGCTTATGTTGCCTTCAGAACGTATTCATACCCCTTGATTTATTCCACATTTTGTTGTGTTACAGCCTGAATTCAAAATGGATTAAATATATGTTTGTTCTCACCCATCTACACACAATACCCCATAATGACAAAGTGAAAACAGGCTGTGATTACAGCTGTGAGTCTTTATGGGTATGTCTCTAAGAGCTTTGCACACCTGGATTGCAGAATATATGCACATTATTCATGTCAAGTTGGTTGTTGACCTTTGTTTGACAGCCAAGTCTTGCCATAGATTTTCAAGGCAATTGAAGTCAAAACTGTAACTAGGCCCCTCAGGGACATTCAATTTAATCTTGGTAAGCATCTCCAGTGTATATTTGGCCTTGTGTTTTAGGTTATTGTCCTGCTAAAAGGTGAATTTGTCTCCCAGTGTCTGTTGGAAAGCAGACTGAACCAGGTTTTCCTGTAGCATTTTGCCTGTGCTTAGCTCTCAGTTTATTTTTATCATAAAAACTCCCTTATCCTTGCCCATAACATAACATGATGCAGCCACCGCCATGCTTGAAAATATGAATAGTACTAGTCAGTGGTGTGTTGTGTATTCATAATGCTTTATATTCAGGGCATAAAGTGAATTTCTTTGCCTCATGTTTTGCAGTTTTACTTTAGTGCCTTTTTGCAAACAGGGTGCATGTTTTGGAATAGTTTTATTCTGTACAGTCTTCCTTTTAACTCTGTCATTTAGGTTAGTATTGTGGAGCAACTACAATGTCGTTGATCCATCCTTAGTTTTCTCCTGTCACAGCGACTAAACCCTGTAACTGTTTTAAAATCACTGTTGGCCTCATGGTGAAATCCCTGAGAGTTTCCTTCCTCTCCGGCAACCGAGTTAGGAAGGACGCCTGTATATTTGTAGTGACTGGGTGTATTGATACACCATCCAAAGTGGTATTAATAACTTCACCATGCTCAAAGGAATGTTCAGTGTCTGCTTTTTTACCCATCTACCAAAAGGTGCCCTTCTTTGCGAGGCATTAGAAAACCTCCCTGGTCTTGGTGGTTGAACCTGTGTTTGAAATTCGCTGCTCAACTGAGGGACCTTACATATATTTATATCTAAGGATCGAATCCCGAGCTGACAAGGTAAAAATCTGTTGTTCTGCCCCCGAACAAGGCAGTTAACACACTGTTCCCCGGTAGGCTGTCATTGTAATTAAGAATTTGTTTTTAACTGACTTGTGTGGGATACAGAGATGAGGTAGTCATTCAAAAATCATGTTAAACACTATTATTGCACACATTTTTACTGTTGAACAATTATAGGCTTACCATAACAAAGGGGTTTAATACTTATCGACTCGACATTTCAGCTTTACATTTGTATTTAATTTGTAAAAAATAAAACAAACTTTTACATTATGGGGTATTGTGTGTATGCCAGTGACACGATCTCAGTTTAATCCATTTTAAATTCAAGCTGTAACACAACAAAATTTGGAAAAAGTCAAGGGGTGTGAATACTTTCTGAGGGCACTAGCTAGGCCTAGCCATGCTGAATGCTACAACAGTCTTTTATACAGTTTTCAATTAAATTAGCCTCATCATATTGTATTGTAATGACTTACAGTCTACTCTGTCTGCAGAGGTCAGTTCCCTCATGGTTTCACTTCATGGTGATTTTTAGCTTTCTAGAGCTTGCCCTCAGAAACTTTATAAAAACTCCATTATGTATTTACAGACAGCCATGTCCTCAGAATGCCTCATAGGAGTCATACTTCTATAATCCTAATTTATATTCTACAGTAAACACAACCTGCCTGTGCAGGCACACACTCTCTGTCTCTCACAAACATATGCACATGATACCAATTACTCCAGCACGATCACTCATACACTGCCACACACACAGTTCCCTGGGAGCTCTAGTAGCCCATCGCCTGCTGTGACATAAACGACTCTCAGCGATGTGCTGCTAATATTTGATTAGCTTGAAAAGCAACTGCCTTCTGTCATAGTGTTCCTCTGCAGGGCCTCCTCTCTCTCTACCTCTCTCCCTCCCTCCATCCCTCAGGAATTTGACAAGGTGGCGTCGCGACAGGTGCAGCAGATGTTTGAGGAGATTGACGAGGAGCTTTATGAGGGGCGGGGTGGGGCACATCTACGGGGGCTGCAAGATGAGTGCCATCAGTGGGCCTTCAGGTTCCCTCACCTACGGTGGGTACTCACCCTACTCCCCCCTCACCTCTCACACACTGTCACACATTACTGCCACTCTAGTTCCTACACTATTCGCCTGCAAATGTATCACTGAAAGTACTTAGGGTTCAATAAAGGTATACCCCTTAAAAGAACAGTCCAACTTGAAGGTACCTAAGATGAATCTGATTTAGATTTGTTTTCAAACCTGAGAAGAAACTACTTGCCACATAATTATAGGCTCAAAGCCCTTGGGCCCCATTCCCAATAAGATATCATAAACCATTGGCTCAGTGTGTATTTGGGGGGGTTAATACATTTTCCTATCGGTTTGATTCATTTAGGTTGTAATCACTGTTTGACCCCCTCCACCCTGCTATGTGAACCCACAGGATTCTGGGTAGTCAGCTTGTGTGTCCCAATGACGAGGGCTTCCAGTGGTACGCCACTTCAGGGGAGGGGATCGGGACAGCCAGCAGCAGTGGAGCTGGACAAAAGGACAGCATCAGTAGCAAGCCCCAGGACAAGGACAAGCCTGGCCCCTGCACAGAGTGAGCACTGACTACTGATGCTGTTAACCCATCAATTATGGATGTCCGTTTGCTTTGTGGTTTTGTGACCTACATACTGTGTGGCTTGTCAAACAGCAAGTCAACTTAAGTAAGTCAGCGTGTGTAAGTTACAATGCGTCAGTTGCGATTTTAGCATGTAAATCTTGGTGGGGCAAATCCCCCCACGTTTTTTTTAGATGCATGCCAGCAAACCCACAACACAACACTTATCAATATATTAATTGCAATATAACTGACACACTTAGGGCCTACATAAAGCTGTCCCAACACCTTACCACTGCTACACCTGGCTATCAGTGGAGCTTGTCTGGCAGCGAAACAGTTCATTCAGCCTCATTTAATGCCTTAAAAAAACACAGCTGATATGGCTGACTTGCTTAAGCAAATGTGGTTTCTACTAACAATTGAGATGTACCAACAAAGGCATAAGGGTTTTGCGAGCGGATAAGAGGCAATCCTTCATTTCGATTAAGACATTAATGAGCGAGCTAGGACAGCACTTTTGAAATGTACAGCGACAGAATTGAGATCACGGCCGTTCTTACAGTGTTCTCCCTGTACACCAAGTCAGAACCGTAGGTTAAATAAAGGGGGCATATAAGCAGACAATGAAAGCTCTTACAATATTCAATGATTACATCCTCTAAAACCGGCTACAGGCTACATGTGCACCACCAAGTCAGAAAAGTAGGTGAAATTAGGAGGGGAGACAGGACCAAATTATTAAGGTGAGGCACATGGGCTACTAACAGCTTATTACACAACATACACTTAGTATTACTTTCTCAGCTACAGTATACATATCTCCCAGGCATATTACATAATTTATGCAGCAGCATACAATACATTTTTTGACTCACCTTGTTGTGCTCACTTGAACAAGAAGGTGGTGCAGCGGTCCATCGTGGGCAAATTCTGTCATCAAACATCGAAGTCTGTCATTCTCTGGATTTCTGGTTCTTTCTTCAAGACAACTGGGAACTCGGGGGGGGGGGGGGGGGGGGATCATGATGACGTCAGTGATCTTCAGGTCGGAGCTCTAGAAAGAGGCCCGAATTCCAGACTTGCAATTCCGAGTTAGATGAACATTCCAAACGTATCTTTTTTAGCTAGTTTTTTTCAGAGTTCCCAGTTGTCTTGAACTAACTGAAGTCAGATTTCCCAGTTCCAAGTTAACAGTTGTTTAAAGCGAGGCAGAAATCATGCTGGATTGACAGCATGGACAATGTTGAATGTTTATCATTTTAAGCTTGGAAAAGAGACCCTTAAACCCAGAATTGGGACCACACACCCACTCCACTGACTAGCAGGCAAGTGATTGCTTTGAAATGCTTGCAGTTAGCCACTGATTCCTTCCAAACCACTCATTGTTGAGTTTGCAATCTCCAACTTGTTATGTAATGTTTATGTCCAATGTCCAATACATTTTATCTATAATTTCACTTCATTATTTCTCTTCATATGACAAGGATTAAAACTACTGGATTAAGTAGATTGTCGACTTGATTCAATATTTTAAAAGTATGATGTTGACATGATCAGTCCAATCAAAGTTGCTGTAGATATGTGGTTTGATATCATTTTATCTGTGGGCAATGACCTTGAGCCTTCTTGGCTGGGCACTTCTAATGTAACTCTAATTGCAGCACCCAAAGGGCTTGCATTTTCGAGCTCTACCCTTAGATTTGGCGGTGACGTAGTGTCCCAATGAGTGACAGAACACTGAGCCAATCACGGCTCAACTAGAGAACGTTACCAACACCTACGCTCCATATTTTCCGCTGGCTGCCCCACCACCACAGAAAGCATTGAGCCAGGCCTTACTCAAGAAACCGAAAAAGAGAAGTTTGTATGTGGCTTGATTATTAACTCATTAAAAATAAAAATAATAAACATTTTTACATTGCTTGCAAACTCATGTGACACTTATTAATGCCAAAATAACATGCAAAACAGGCATCCCCCCAAAAATATATAAAATAATATGTATTATTTTTGTTATTTTTTTTGCAAGGCGTACACGTACTGGCTAGGCTACTTTGGCTAGCCAACAAATAAGGACTGATGCTTTTTAGGAACCATGTTGTTTGTGTGTCCAGTCTGTGTGTGCAAGGTAGGAAGGCTGTGCTGTCCAGGCCCAGTGAGGATGTTGACCACCCCCCTGGTACTCCCAGTGGATCCAGAGGTCATGACAGGCCCAGGGTGATCGAGGCTGAAGGCCTGATGGAGGAGTACCTGGCCTTTGACTGCAGTGATTTGTGGGTCACCTCCCGGCTCTCCTGTTTAGTACCCTCCAGTATATCTATAGGGGCATTTCAAACACTTTACAGTATGGTGCAGTTGATTGAGCTTGTTGCCTACTTTTGGGATTACCCTAAGGGTACCAAGTAACCTTAAACCAAGCTCTGTATTTGACAGTATTTTACATAACTTTGCCCAGGTCTGTTGTGTTGATGGTTTAATCTATGGTTTGACCTTTACAGGGATGACAAGTGGGAGCGGGGGTGCATGGGGGCTGGTCGGCGGTGGTACGGCCTGCCTCCGGTGTCTCCCTACCGCTGTCGCAGACAGGCAGTCCTCGACCTGCTGTTTGACGATGTGTGGCGAGAGCTGTTTGGCTGGATGGAGGAGCTGGTCCGCAGGCACTGGGAGGGCTGTGTGTCAGGTAGAACCACAGGGCTATGTCTTATAGGCAACGCTGGGTCATACATTAGTGTTCTGTTACTCAACAAAGAGACTTGCAATTTACTTTTAAACCAAGAAATCCATCATTGCCAAATGATGCCATACCCACAGCATAATCTGTTGCTTGAGCCTGTGTTGACAGTATTTTGCATCCTCTTTTTGACAGATGATGAGAAAAATGCAGTGAACTTCAGCCCATCCCAGTCAGATGCTCAGAACCCTTTCCTGCTCCTGTCCACACTGCCCACTCTGCTCCCCAGGCTGGGCCAGAGCAGGGTTCCCCAGCTAACAGGAACCCCGCAACCCCAGGTCAGTGCCCTGAGAGGGGGGAGAAGGACCACCAATGGGTCTACCTCTCCGCAGAGTGGAAAATCCTACTGTTAGGATGTAGGATTTAGATCAATAGGATATATTACTAAGCACTGTGAATGGACTATAATAACTTTCAGATTAGTTTGAGAGTTTAGGCTTAGTTTTCAAAACTGGAAACACAGTCACACACTGATGCCGAATTTTTCCCCTGCTGTCAGGACTTTTTCTCATTCTGTTTTAAGGCTATCAGATAGTTCATTAACTTGAATCCTTTTTTCTTTCCTTCTTTTTGCCCCCTACTCTTTCTTGTTCCTTGGTCTGTTCCACACCCTTTTAACCACCAATCTGTCCTTCCTTACTACCTCCTTTTCTCTCTCTCACTCTCTCATTTGGTCATCCGTTTTTCCCCCCAAAGACCACAAAATCAAGGGGCTCAAAGCACAAGCCCAGACGGAAATCCAAAAAGCAGAAAAAATCATCTACCATATGCAACTCTCACCTAGAGGCAAAATGTTGCCGATCGACGCCATCCACAGCGGCATGTTTTTATTCATTCTTAGACTGAATGTGCTTGTGCCTGTTGAATAACTCAAACCATACCAATTTTAGTCACTTTCTTACTTCTTAACCAACTGTTGAGTGTCTGAAAAAAAATGTACACCCGTCTCTGTCATTTTTTAAAATGTATCAATGACAATTTTGGAATGCTTTTACTTACTTAATTCTTGCTTTAATTTGCTTTTTTGTCTAATTGTTTGTTTGGTCTCAAGTGGGTGGTTGTAGGTCCTCTCCACTTGGTTGCATGTAGACACGCTGAGTTGGGGCTAAGGTGACGTGCAAGTGTCCATAGTGATAATGAGGTGGCTGTAGTCTTTTTTAGGTGAATGACCACTTTAGGTGAATGACTCTTACTCTGTATCGGCTTCTGCCACCCTCCCTCCTACAGTTCAGTCGGGTCCCAGTAGAGGCGGCGGTGACACATCACAACCTCAACGAACTCATAGTCATCCACGGCATCCCCCTGCAGCAGAGGAACCTGGGAGTGATGGAGAGAGCCCAGTATGGAGACCATAAGTACTGATCATACTCCTGCTGATACTATAATAATCTTTATTAGTATTATTATTTAGTATAAGAATCTTTTGTATTATTATTTAGAATAAGAATCTTTATTAGTAGAGTGTAGCATTAGGAGCTAACTCTAGGGGTCAACCACTATTATTACTGATTACCTATTATCGTCTTATTAAATAAGAGTTGAAGAGACTGTTATTAGCTATGGATATGTAGGTGTGTATGCATATCTTACTTTGAGTAAAGGTTAATTGCTTCCTTTTCCTTCTTAGGGACCCTGAGGAGAGGGTGATGACCCATAGGCCAGGGTCCACCGTGATTCCGTCTAGCAAGCTACGTCCTCGCCGGGTGCTAGAGCAGAGCTCCTCCTCCCTGTCCCGCCCTGCCCAGTCGGCGAGACGCCGTAAACCGCCTCCACGCACCCTTTTGCCCTTGGTTCCCAGCCTGACGCAGTCCAGTGCCGCTGGCTCCATGGATGAGGTCATCCGTGGAACGCGCCTGTGAGTTAACTTAGAGGGTTACCCAATCTCCATCTGGTCCCTGTCCTCCTCCATGTACACCCCTCCTTCCTCGCTCTTCTTCTATCGCTCTGAAGCTGGAGAACCGTCTGTGCAGAGAGATTACTTTGAAAGCGGTTTGCCTTTTAACTTGTGCCTTGTGGCGTTCTGTTCAGCAGAATGGAGGGAAGGGATGTGAGGAATTGTGTGTGTGTGTGACTAGCTAAGCACCCTAACAGATGAACTTGTCATGAACCTTGAGTGGAACAATATCTGTGTGGAGCATATAATTTACCCTTGTGTGGAGTGAGATTTCAGTCTGCTCCATGTTAAAGGGACTTGTGTAACTTTATAGAAAGCGTGGAAGGTGAACAGAGTTATTACTCTCTCCAGACCCACAGCCAGTGACCGCCTGGCCTCTCCTCCGATGCCTCTGAGCAGGAACACACTCCTTCCTCCCATCGGCACTGGGGACGCTGAGCCCAGGCACTCTGGACAGCACTTCAGACCTACTCAGGTATGGGACGAGTAAAACTGCATACTAGTTGTACATCTTGAACTGACTTGATAAAACACTTAATACTATCACCTGCTAATAACGCAATTTTATTTTGTGTAGCGGCATAGAGACTCGTCCAGTCGTGCCCACAGTGCTGTTACAGATGAAGCAGGTAGTTTGCTTGCTCGGGATCGGCTTCATCAATTGGACGTATTCTCCCGTCCCAACACCACCCACACCTACAGGGTATGGCTATAGTCACACATGGTAGTCACACATTATTACCACTACAGCATGATTTTGGTATATTTTGTAGGTTTATTTTGTAAAGGATGAATGTGGAATATGTTTTCCTGCATCCCAGTCAGTGAGATTTAACTCTGGGTTCTGTTGCAGTCAGACACCCCTTACCGCCGCTCCTTCACGGTTCTGGACAACATTGGACAGGGACGTCCTGGCAGGGCATCTGTGGGTACAGGTGGGCACCTCGTTTTACATTGCATACTGTACACAGTTTCTACACATTTATTTTTGTGACCGACTGATTGAGTCTCTGTCTGGTATCCTGGCAGACTCTCTGGGCATCGGAGTGACGGGCATCAGTTTGGGCATCAGCAGCTCCTCCTTCCTGGACTCCTTTGCCCACCACCCCCTGGGCCACTCCCCCATTGAAGATGAGGAGGAGCCTGATACACAAGCCCCTCCCCCAGGTCAGTAGGCATCTCCAGTGGTCCTCATCATTTCTAAAAGGCTGTGGCTGCGGATCTGACTTCTCACAGACCTTTATTTACCCAGACTACAGATCCCGAAGCTTCTACGCTTGTGTTTATTCACTACTTTATGCTTTCTCTGCTCTACTTGTAAAGAACAGTCTACTCTGGCGAACAGGTCTCATTTAATAAAGTTATATCAAAGCTGAATCAATGTCTGCAAGATCACATAATATAAAGTCATAGTATAACATTACTGTAAGACAAAATCACCACTGCATTTTTCTTTCATGTGGCCAAAACTCAACAGGGTGCGCCACTAGGCAAAATACACAGGTAGGCTATGCTACAGTTTGCACCATTTGCTCAAAAATGTGCTCACTGAACATCATTCAAAACGCCACTGAACAACTCAAGATGATCTAAATGCATATCCCCATGAAACTGATTGAGATAAAATGGTTGGTAAAACTTGAAATGATCATTCACGATTGATTGGGAAATGTGAAGGGAAGGAGACCTCAAAAATGTGCTCATAGAGTAGAGGTAAAGAAGCACATACGCAGAACGGACGGTGATCCGCACATGCCCCTGACGCTTTAATCCGTGAAAAAAAGATCTGCGGCCACTCCGTTAATAAAACATGTCGCTGGGTTGTGTTTGGTAATTAAGTATGTTTATGAGAGAGTTCGGTCGTAGCCTCCGGTTACGAGGAAAGTAGTTATCTTCAAATAGAGACGAATTTGAGTATTAACTATCAATGCTCATTAACACTTGTCTTCTTTGTCCTGATCTCCTCTCTTCTCAGCTCTACTGGTGCCTGTTTCAGTCCCAGCAAGCTCCCACAACCGGGGTGGCTTCATGTCCCGCAGTAGCAGACCTGGGTTGTAGCTGCTTTGACCTCACCCACCTCCACCTTCTCTAACCACACTCTCCTCAGCACAGCAGGGTGCAAGCCCTGCTTCCAATCCCAACGGTGCCCTCAAACGACACTTTATACAGAAGCAGATCTTTTGTACAATGTACTGTTTGGTGATTTTATTTATTGATGCTTTTTGTTTTTCGAGAGCCTTATTTTTGTATTTTGGAACTCTCAGCTTACCTGGCTGCCAAAGATAGTAAACTGTCTCATTTACCACCTGTATGTCGGTATGTACTCTACCGTTCAAAAGTTTGGGGTCACTTAGAAATGTCCTTGTTTTTTAAAATAAAAGCACATTTCTTGTCCATTAAAATAACATCGAATTGATCAGAAATACAGTGTAGACATAGTTAATGTTGTAAATGACTATTGTAATTGGAAACTGCAGATATTTTTATGAAATATCTACATAGGCGTACAGAGGCCCGTTATCAGCAACCATCACTCCTGTGTTCCAATGGCACGTTGTGTTAGCTAATCCAAGTTTAAAAGGCTAATTGAACATTAGAAAACCATTTTGCAATTATGCTAGCATAGCCGGAAACTGTTGTTCTGATTAAAGAAGCAATAAAACTGACCTTCTTTAGACTAGTTGAGTATCTGGAGCATCAGCATTTGTGGGTTCAATTACAGGCCCAAAATGGCCAACTTCTGAAACTAGTCTATTCTTGTTCTGAGAAATGAAGGCTATTCCATGCAATAAATTACCAAGAAACTGTACTACTCCCTTCACAGAACAGCGCCAACTGGCTCTAACCAGAATAGAAAGAGGAGTGGGAGGCCCCGGTGCACAACTGACCAAGAGGACAAGTACATTAGAGTGTCTAGTTTGAGAAACAGATGCTTCAAGTCTTCAACTGGCAGCTTCATTAAATTGTACCCGCATAACACCAGTCTCAACGTCAGCAGTGAAGTGGCGACTCCGGGATGCTGGCCTTCTAGGCAGAGTTGCAAAGAAAAAGCCATATGTCAGACTGGCCAATAAAAAGAAAAGATGAAGATGGGCAAAAGAACACAGACACTGGACAGAGGAAGATTGGATAAAAGTGTTATAGACAAACAAATCTAAGTTTGAGCTGTTCGGATCACAAAGAAGAACATTTGTGAAACGCACAAAAAAATGGAAAGATGCTGGAGGAGTGCTTGACACCATCTGTCAAGCATGGTGGATGCAATGTGATGGTCTGGGTGCTTTTGTGGTGGTAAAGTTGGAGATTTGTACAGGGTGAAAGGGATCTTGAAGAAGGAAGGCTATCACTCCATTTTGCAATGCCATGCCATACCCTGTGGACGGCTCTTAATTTGAGCTAATTTCCTCCTACAACAGGACAATGACCCGAAGCACAGCTCCAAACTTTGCAAAAAAGATTTAGGGAAGAAGCAGTCAGCTGGTATTCTGTCTATAATGGAGTGGCCAGCACAGTCACCGGATCTCAACCCTATTGAGCTGTTCTGGGAGCAGCTTGACCGTACGTAAGAAGTGTCCATCAAGCCAATCCAATTTGTGGGAGGTGCTTCAGGAAGCATGGGGTAAAATTTCTTCAGATTACCTCAACAAATTGACAAGAATGCCAAATGTCTACAAGACTGTAATTGCTGAAAATGGAGGATTCTATGACGAAAGCAAAGTTTGAAGGACACAATTACTATTTCAATTAGAAATCATTATTTATATCTTGTCATCGTCTTGACTATTTCCTATTCATGTATGTTTTAATGGAAAACAAGGACATTTCTAAGTGACCCCAAACTTTTGAACGGTATTGTGTGTACTGTGTACTGTACCTATGGTTTGGATGTATATGTGTGAATGTATATTGTCTGTTCTTTTCTCTGATCTATCTCTATACTCTTAAGTGATTCTATGCAGGTAATGGGAAGTCAAAAGCATTTTGCACACTGACACACTTCGTCAGGCTGCTTTGTACTTTTCTAAGGACATGATTTTTTTATTTTCCCATGTATAAAAAGACGAGCACAAAACCTCTGGGTTTCACATAGCATACCTTAACAGGACAAGCTTTAGACGCTAACTAAATGGGTAGGTATTTGGTGTTTTCCTCACAAGCCTTTTTGTGATGAGGGCTTAGTGTAAGCCACAGGAGACATGTGAGGGAATAGAGGGGCTGTATTAGTACTGGGTCCTCACTGCAGTAGAAGCCATATGTTGTTTTCAGCAGAGGGACTAGCTGAGCCTAGATCAGTCAGGCAATTTTTATATAAATACGTGAAAGATGTGTGACTAGAGGGCATGCAGGTAACAAGTTTTAATCCTAATTTGACCTTCTACCTTGTCTTAACTTCAAGGTTTTGTGCAGGGAAACGTGTAAGATTTCTGCTAAAAGTAATAGGGTTTTATAAGCACATTTATGTTTCTAGTCCCTTGTGCTTAACACAAGATATATTGGCGCTCCTTTGCATTTCCTAATTATGACTGAGATGGAAGGTTTTTATGTATATTTTCCAAAACAGAACTGCAGGTCCCCTTCTATTTCTATGGCTTCAACAACAGTCAGGAGCACCAACTACCATGGAGGTATTTGACTTCTTTATAGAGTTAGGTTGCACTGGATGGTCTCCCTTGTAGATGGCATTAATAAAGCTTGAAATGCAGCATAGTTCTGTATGGATTCCTTTTGAAGTTTATCCCAGAATCTTATATAGAATAATAAAGATGTGTATTCAAATAAATATAATTATTGAATTGCCTCTCAAGGCTCTTGGATTATTCACTGTAACATAAAACACCTCAAATACAAAATGCTATGTTTGACATGTGATAGTTATAAAGTACTAGTGTATAAAGATACTATAAATTCGACTTACAGTATAACAGGATAAAAATTGCACTAACTAACAACTAAGTAACATTTGGTGTGGATGCATATGGAATACACAAGTTGCTGCCAACATCAATCTAAAATTACTTGCAACACTAAACAAAAATATAAACACAACATGCAAAGTGTTTGTCCCATATTTCATGAGCTGAAATAAAAGTTCCCAGAAATGTTCCATAAGCACAAAAAGCTTATCGCTCTCCAATTTTGTGCACAAATTTGTTTACCTACCTGTTAGTGAGCATTTCTCCTTTGCCAAGATAATCCATCCACCTGACAGGTGTGGCATATCAATAAACTGATTAAACAGCATGCTCATTACATAGGTCACCTTTGCTGGGGACAATAAAAGGCCACTCTAAAATGTGCAGTTTTGTCACACAACACAATGCCACACGTCTCAAGTATGAGGGAGTGTGCAATTGGCATTCTGACTGCAGGAATGTCCACCAGAGCTGTTGCCAGAGAATTGAATGATCATTTCTCTACCATAAGCCACCTCCAACGTCATTTTGGAGGATTTGGCAGTACGTCCAACCGGCCTCACAACCACGGACCACGTGTAACCACGCCAGCCCACATCCGGCTTCTTGACCTGCGGGATCGTCTGAGACCAGACCCTGAACAGCTGATGAATGTGTGGGTTTGTACAATCAAAGAGTTTCTGACAGTTTGTGCAAAAGTTATCTCAGGGAAGCAGGCATAAGCTACGGACAACAAACACAATTGCATTTTATCGATGGCATGCACAGAGATAATGTGACGAGATCCTGAAGTCCTTTGTCGTGCCATTCATCCGCCATACATCACCTCATCTTTCAGCATGATAATGCTCGTCCTCATGTTGCAAGGATCTGTACGCAATTCTTGGATGCTGAAAATGTCTCAGTTCTTCCATGGCCTGCATACTCACCAGACATGTCATCCACGGAGGATGTTTGGGATTCTCTTGATCGATGCCTACGACAGCGTGTTCCAGTTCACACCACAGGTGCGGAGATCATCCGTTCACCTACTTTGTGTCTCTCAAAGACACGGTTGGAACCAAAATTTGGACTCATCAGTCCAAAGGACAGCTTTCCACCGGTTAATGTCTATTTCTCATGTTTCTTGGCCCAAGCAATTCTTTTTTTCTTGTTGGTGTCCTTTAGTACTGGTTTCTTTGCAGCAATTAGA
Source organism: Oncorhynchus mykiss (assembly GCF_057628025.1). Lineage (NCBI taxonomy): Eukaryota > Metazoa > Chordata > Actinopteri > Salmoniformes > Salmonidae > Oncorhynchus > Oncorhynchus mykiss. The sequence goes on along the minus strand of NC_143044.1, from coordinate 17,930,488 downwards.
CCATGAAGGCCTGATTCATGCAGTCTCCTCTGAACAGTTGATGTAGAGATGTGTCTGTTACTTAAGCTATTTGGGCTGCAATTTCTGAGGTGCAGTTAACTCTAATGAACTTAACCTCTGCAGCAGAGGTAACTCTGAGTCTTACTTTCCTGTGGCGGTCCTCATGAGAGCCAGTTTCATCATAGTCCTTGATGGTTTTTGCGACTGCACTTGAAGATACGTTCAAAGTTCTTGACATTTTCTGGATTGACTGACCTTCATGTCTCAAAGTAATGATGGAATGTTGTTTCTCTTTGCTTATTTGAGCTGTTCTTGCCATAATATAGACTTGGTATTTATCAAATAAGGTTATCTTCTGTATACCACCCCTACCTCGTCACAACACAACTGATTGGCTCAAATGCATTAAGAAGGAAAGAAATTCCACAAATTAACTTTTAACAAGGCACACCTGTTAATTGAAATGCATTTCAGGTGACGACCACATGAAGCTGGTTTGGAGAATGCCAAGAGTGTGCAAAGCTGTCATCAAGGCAAAGGGTGGCTTCTTTGAAGAATCTCAAATATAAAATATATTTGTTGAACACTTTTTTTGTTACTACATGATTCCATATGTGTTATTTCATATTTTTTGATGTATTCACTATTATACTACAACATACAAAAATAGTAAAAATAAAGAAAAACCCTTGAATTAGTAGGTGTGTCCAAACTTTTGACTGGTACTGTATATACATAGTGTCCTTTATTTTAAAGGGTTTGATGAATACTTTTTTCCTTTCCCTCCTGTTTGGGCATTCCTCCCTTTTTTGAATATTTGTTTGAACTGCAGATTACCCCTTTAACCTTAAATTGTCTCCTACCTCACATACAGCACACAACCATTCATTGACTGAGGTATAAAAGTAAGCACACAACTCACCTAGCTAGCTAGTTAGGTTGATAGCTGACAGTGGCCAACAAATTGATTAGTAAAGTTACCATACTTGCTAGCTAACACATAGTTGAGTACTACAGCAGTACTATTTTCTTAGTTGTTGGGCGCCACAAAGTAGTTCAAAGTAATTCAAAACAGATATTGGCTGTAAAAGTTAATTACAATAACGTATCAAAACCTACTAGTCTTCTTTATCAAAACTGTCGAAGTAGCTAGCTGGCTAAGAACTTCACTTGCTTTGTTTACAAAATATGGTGCTCTGTCCTGTCCACAGAGTGTAGGTTAAGGGTCAGCATACATAGGTTTGGTTTGTTCATAGCAGAAATCAGCTAGGTGAAGCAAACTTCTGCACTTGCATACTCCCTAACATTTTTTTTAAAGCGGCAATATTACTGTTGTTTTTCCTTCTTGCGCTACCGTAGCATCAACATAGCCATAAGACTTCCTGAAACTAGTTAAATAGTTAAGCAGAACAGTCCTTAGGAGGGAGTTATCACACAATAATCCCTGGGATCGAGGGCCTTGCTGCTTTTATATAATGGATGCCAAAATATTTATAAAAACATTATTTTAATGAGTAAATACGTTTTTGCATTCTTAAGATGCTACCCAAGCCGCTGGTCATTAGTTATTTTCTCATGTTTTGACCAAGTCGTTAATCCTAATCATTTTCTTCATTGCTATGCTAAGCAAATCATTTCCATTTAGCTACCTAGTATAGATTTTTTATTTTTTTTATTTTTATTTTTTTTATTTCACCTTTATTTAACCAGATAGGCAAGTTGAGAACAAGTTCTCATTTACATTTGCGACCTGGCCAAGATAAAGCAAAGCAGTTCGACAGATACAACGACACAGAGTTACACATGGAGTAAAACAAACATACAGTCAATAATACAGTATAAACAAGTCTATATACGATGTGAGCAAATGAGGTGAGAAGGGAGGTAAAGGCAAAAAAAGGCCATGGTGGCAAAGTAAATACAATATAGCAAGTAAAACACTGGAATGGTAGATTTGCAATGGAAGAATGTGCAAAGTAGAAATACAAATAATGGGGTGCAAAGGAGCAAAATAAATAAATAAATTAAATACAGTAGGGAAAGAGGTAGTTGTTTGGGCTACATTATTGGTGGGCTATGTACAGGTGCAGTAATCTGTGAGCTGCTCTGACAGTTGGTGCTTAAAGCTAGTGAGGGAGATAAGTGTTTCCAGTTTCAGAGATTTTTGTAGTTCGTTCCAGTCATTGGCAGCAGAGAACTGGAAGGAGAGGTGGCCAAAGAAAGAATTGGTTTTGGGGGTGACTAGAGAGATATACCTGCTGGAGCGTGTGCTACAGGTGGGAGATGCTATGGTGACCAGCGAGCTGAGATAAGGGGGGACTTTACCTAGCAGGGTCTTGTAGATGACATGGAGCCAGTGGGTTTGGCGACGAGTATGAAGCGAGGGCCAGCCAACGAGAGCGTACAGGTCGCAATGGTGGGTAGTATATGGGGCTTTGGTGACAAAACGGATTGCACTGTGATAGACTGCATCCAATTTGTTGAGTAGGGTATTGGAGGCTATTTTGTAAATGACATCGCCAAAGTCGAGGATTGGTAGGATGGTCAGTTTTACAAGGGTATGTTTGGCAGCATGAGTGAAGGATGCTTTGTTGCGAAATAGGAAGCCAATTCTAGATTTAACTTTGGATTGGAGATGTTTGATATGGGTCTGGATGGAGAGTTTACAGTCTAACCAGACACCTAAGTATTTGTAGTTGTCCACGTATTCTAAGTCAGAGCCGTCCAGAGTAGTGATGTTGGACAGGCGGGTAGGTGCAGGTAGAGATCGGTTGAAGAGCATGCATTTAGTTTTACTTGTATTTAAGAGCAATTGGAGGCCACGGAAGGAGAGTTGTATGGCATTGAAGCTTGCCTGGAGGGTTGTTAACACAGTGTCCAAAGAAGGGCCAGAAGTATACAGAATGGTGTCGTCTGCGTAGAGGTGGATCAGAGACTCACCAGCAGCAAGAGCAACCTCATTGATGTATACAGAGAAGAGAGTTCAAGAATTGAACCCTGTGGCACCCCCATAGAGACTGCCAGAGGTCCGGACAGCAGACCCTCCGATTTGACACACTGAACTCTATCAGAGAAGTAGTTGGTGAACCAGGCGAGGCAATCATTTGAGAAACCAAGGCTGTCGAGTCTGCCGATGAGGATGTGGTGATTGACAGAGTCGAAAGCCTTGGCCAGATCAATGAATACGGCTGCACAGTAATGTTTCTTATCGATGGCGGTTAAGATATCGTTTAGGACCTTGAGCGTGGCTGAGGTGCACCCATGACCAGCTCTGAAACCAGATTGCATAGCAGAGAAGGTATGGTGAGATTCGAAATGGTCGGTGATCTGTTTGTTGACTTGGCTTTCGAAGACCTTATAAAGGCATGATAGATATACAGTAGGTCTGTAGCAGCTTGGGTCAAGAGTGTCCCCCCCTTTGAAGAGGGGGATGACCGCAGCTGCTTTCCAATCTTTGGGAATCTCAGACGACACGAAAGAGAGGTTGAACAGGCTAGTAATAGGGGTGGCAACAATTTCGGCAGATAATTTTAGAAAGAAAGGGTCCAGATTGTCTAGCCCGGCTGATTTGTAGGGGTCCAGATTTTGCAGCTCTTTCAGAACATCAGCTGAACGGATTTGGGAGAAGGAGAAATGGGGAAGGCTTGGGCGAGTTGCTGTGGGGGGTGCAGTGCTGTTGACCGGGGTAGGAGTAGCCAGGTGGAAAGCATGGCCAGCCGTAGAAAAATGCTTATTGAAATTCTCAATTATGGTGGATTTATCAGTGGTGACAGTGTTTCCTATCTTCAGTGCAGTGGGCAGCTAGGAGGAGGTGTTCTTATTCTCCATGGACTTTACAGTGTCCCAGAACTTTTTTGAGTTAGTGTTGCAGGAAGCAAATTTCTGCTTGAAAAAGCTAGCCTTGGCTTTTCTAACTGCCTGTGTATAATGGTTTCTAGCTTCCCTGAACAGCTGCATATCACGGGGGCTGTTCGATGCTAATGCAGAACGCCATAGGATGTTTTTGTATTGGTTAAGGGCAGTCAGGTCTGGGGAGAACCAAGGGCTATAGCTGTTCCTGGTTCTAAATTTCTTGAATGGGGCATGTTTATTTAAGATGGTTAGGAAGGCATTTAAAAAAAATACCCAGGCATCCTCTACTGACGGGATGAGATCAATATCCTTCCAGGATACCCCGGCCAGGTCGATTAGAAAGGCCTGCTGGCTGAAGTGTTTCAGGGAGCGTTTTACAGTGATGAGTGGAGGTCGTTTGACCGCTGACCCATTACGGATGCAGGCAATGAGGCAGTGATCGCTGAGATCTTGGTTGAAGACAGCAGAGGTGTATTTAGAGGGCAAGTTGGTTAGGATGATATCTATGAGGGTGCCCGTGTTTAAGGCTTTGGGGAGGTACCTGGTAGGTTCATTGATAATTTGTGTGAGATTGAGGGCATCAAGTTTAGATTGTAGGATGGCTGGGATGTTAAGCATGTTCCAGTTTAGGTCGCCTAGCAGCACGAGCTCTGAAGATAGATGGGGGGCAATCAGTTCACATATGGTGTCCAGAGCACAGCTGGGGGCAGAGGGTGGTCTATAGCAGGCGGCAACGGTGAGAGACTTGTTTTTAGAGAGGTGGATTTTTAAAAGTAGAAGTTCCTCTACATCGCCAGAGGAACATAGGAGGAGTAGAATAAGGGTGCGGCTAAAAGCAATAAGAATTGGTCGTCTAGAACGTCTGGAACAGAGAGTAAAGGGAGGTTTCTGGGGGCGATAAAATAGCATCAAGGTATAATGTACAGACAAAGGTATGGTAGGATGTGAATACAGTGGAGGTAAACCTAGGTATTGAGTGATGAAGAGAGAGATATTGTCTCTAGAAACATCATTGAAACCAGGAGATGTCATTGCATGTGTGGGTGGTGGAACTAATAGGTTGGATAAGGTATAGTGAGCAGGACTAGAGGCTCTACAGTGAAATAAGCCAATAAACACCAACCAGAACAGCAAAGGTGTTCATTAATGATAATGAGAGAAGAATGTCAATAAATAATGACATAATGATTATAATTATAATAATAATTATATAATGTGCTTTTTTCCCCGAGGGAGTTGAAGTTTATTATTTTCTTCCCTGGGCTGTGGGACAGTGGAATTATGAGATGAACATGTCATGGTATCCCTCAACTCATGCATATCAACCAATCAGCATCCAGGATCTAAACAACTAATTTTATATTCAAAATTAATCATTAAGATAAATTAAGATAAATCAAGAAATCTGTAATTAATTTAAACATTTCTGTTGAGGAGGTCTAAGTCACACAATTTTACATCTAGCTAAGATTTTTGGTGCAGTACTTTTGAAGTGATTTTTTTTTCATGAAAACTATTTGCTGCTGCGCTTTCTGGTTGAATCACAGCAAACACTTAATAGAAAAATCCTGTCCATAGTTCTGTTGATCAATCACTGTGATCAATCACAGACGAAGGGGCGTAGACTTCGGCTACCGAACTTCAACTTGCCTCAAGATAAAAACATTATATGTTGTGTTATATGTTGTGTGTGCGAACAGCCGAAAAAAATATCAGTCAAACACCAAAACTAACAAAAACATCACACATTTTAATTTAGGCATAATATAGGCACAAACTGTTTCGACTGGGAAGCATGCAACAGGCTTAACGAAAACATGCTTACGTCGATGCAAAAACGCACTCGTATTGGTTACTTTTTTAGTGTGTTTTGTGGAATCAGGACTTTCTGATATCACAGGCTGATGACCACCCATTCTGTCTGTTGAAGCAGGTAGGGCTGCTAGGCAATCATGATTTTCATTTGTTTTCTTTAGTTTTGTAGTAATCATCCAAGTAGAGATAAATAAATGCAAGTGTTAACATTAGGGTCACATTGATTTCTCAATTTAGTCATTTTCTCAACTAACTGTCAGCAAAGAGTCAAACAAAAGATTATATTTTATTAGATGTTGATACCGAGATACAGATACTAATGTGTTTATTGGGGCATTTTAAGCATAGCACAATTAAAATACATCAAAGACAATGACGCTAGTCGCTAGCTCATTTTACCTGCTTCATGCGAAAGCAGAACACAAGATAGCCTACACACGGACTTTGCGCTAAGTATCAATAGATTACCCCATCTGTGTTTTAAGCCTGTAGAATATAGAACAAAACAATGCAGCACTAAATATATACTATACTGTAGGATCTTGCCATACGTTCTCTATCCCCATTGTAAAGTACGATCAAAGCTCCATCTGTTTCTGTTGCATATTTTTGGGCAAAGTCTTTGCTGACATTCTTTGTCATCAAAAACCTCTATCCTCCTTTGTACTCAGACTCAGAATAAGTACTTGGACAACTGGCACAACTATAAACAAAAAGACAAAAAGCACAGCAGGTTACTGTAATGGAATTAATTTTGCTGGTGTGCGGTCCCCCCTCTGCTTCTCCTACCCAATCCATGGGTACCAGTGTTCAAATGCGACCACTCTTCGGAGGGTGTACCACAATTATTAACAGTCTCCCTCATAGTAGAATGGCTTTGTTATGGTAAGTCTTTGTAAATCACCTCTTTGTTGAGTCCAATGCTGCTGCAGACTACGAGACTAGGAGGTGGCAACAGCTCAGCACTCCTTCCTGGTTCTCACTGTCTTGCTGCTGTACTTTATGGGGATCCCCCAGCGTCTCATTAGATAGACATCAAACATGTAGGCCACCCCAGGCTCCAGGCCCCTGATCACGGCCGTCGTGACAGCCCGCCGAGGGTTTAGCTCCTGGAAGTATTTACACACGACTCTCTCAGTGTCCGACCGTGACTCAGGCCCCAGGCAGGGTGCCGTACCTCCCTTCTCGCCCTTACCCAGCCTCCGGCGGTACACGCAGTATAGGCTCCTCTCCTCTGTGCCCATCCAGGCCAGGGTGATGGAGTCACAGCTCCTCAGCCTGTTGAAAGACTTAATCTGCAGGGTGGTGGGGAGCGAAGGTACCCCTTGACGATGGTAAGCAGAGGATGCCTGCATCTTAACAGAGGCCTTCAGTGCCCCTAGAGCAGCTTGTCTGGGGGGCGCAGTTCCCTCTCTCTCCAGGTGGATGAGGTAGGAGGGGCTGCCCTGGAGCCAGATCTGAGCCAAGTCTTCTCCCACAGCCTGGGAGCTAAGCTCTTGGCCCTTGCTGGAGATGGTGACCTTGATCTTCTCACTGCTTCCGCAGCTCTGGAGAGTGAGCAGGCCACTCTGCTGCCAACCCCGGGGACGGAAGCTAAAGAACTCCCCAGAGGTTGAGCCTCCATCCTGGAAGGTCACCCACCGGAGCTCCCCTTCCCTGAGTGGTGTGATAGCTGGTCGAGCCTCCTCATGTGTTTGAGCGAACGTTCCAGTATATGCTGCACTGGTTCCATTTAGCCTGTCAATCAAAAAGACGTCAAAGTAGTACTGCGTGTCGGGGACAAGCTCTGAAACAGTGCACACGCTCTCTGTTCCCTTACAAACACATTGGAGATCATCATGCTGGTCACGGAGAGCAGCAGGTGACCGGAGATCTGTTTCAGCATCCCACTGCTGCCACCACCAGTTTTTGAGAATGGGCCACACAGTTACTTTCCTTTGTTTGTCCTTCTTCTGCCGTTTCTTGTCTTTCTCCTGCTCTTTCCTGATGCCCTCCCGGGCGGCACAGAGGTTGCGGTAGTTGTGTTTGCGGTTGACAAGGACACAGTAGTCATAGCTGCGTTGGGTGTGCGGCAGTCTTGTGAGGGAGGTACTGGGGCCCCAGCTGAGGGTGACACTGGTCATTCCTACACCCAGGGTGTGGACATGGGGGTCAGAGGGAAGCTCCGGGAAGGCCCCTGAGGGCCCAGAGCCCTGATGGAGGTACATGGTAGCCCTGGTGTCCTGGTCCTTGGGGCGCAGTCTGAGGATGTAGATAGATGCTGGGGCATAGGAAGGACCTGTGTAGGTGTCCATGGCATTGCCAGTGTAGGTGTGTATCTTGGCTTCAGTTCCAGGCCCTCTCCACCACACCTCTGGCATACTCTTCTTGGTACTCCCTGTGCAGAAAACACTGTTAAGCCACGGGTCATTCATATTCTGCCTCATACATCCGCACACATACTTACATTCACTAGACAGAACATACATTCACACTCATTGAAGATACAGTCTTACAGTTCAATACGTATCCTGATTACTTTAAATGAATACAGTAGTCAACTATAATCAATGAAGTGCAAAGAAGATTGTCCCTTATTCATATAAACCCCGTTTCACCATCATCCATTATAATTTGTCCTTACCTTGGGAAATAAAAAGTGACCAAATGTTACACAATCGAAGTGAATAATTTAGGCAGACTTTGGGGAACATAGGGTTCAAACTCTGAATGATTTATGTGTCACAGTATAACTTCATAAAGCTGTTCATTTGTCCATCTTGAATACCCACTGATTTGAACTAAGCAGGCTGGTGAGGGCCATGTTGCATAATATCATTGCTAGCCCTAAATAGGCTACTTTTGGTAACTGTCCTTTTTGTGCTCATCGAGAGATTATTATTATTTTTTAAATTGAATGAAGTTATGTAGCTTAGACTTATCTGTTCTCTATTTAACCCTCGAGTTCTATTTCTGCAACTCTTTGAGAGGTTTCCACCAGATTTGCTCTATTTTGGGTTTTGCTTAACCCATAGTAGCGCAAATAAAATCTATTTGGCATGAATATGAGACATTTTCAATTAAATGGTAAAGGTTCGAATTTAGCTGAATTTCAGTTTGTACTGTATAGGCCGTTCTGTACAAATCTATCAATCTTATAAAAGTTATTTTAAAAATCAGAACCCTCTCTATGTGTTATTTTAAATGACAAATTTAAAAACCCTTATCCTCAAGTATGGCAATACAGTGCCTTGCAAAAGTATTCATCCCCCTTGGCGTTTTTCCTATTTTGTTGCATTACCTATCATTTAAATGGATTTTTATTTGGAGTTCATGTAATGGACATACACAAAATAGTCCAAATTTGTGAAGTGAAATTTTAAAAAATGACTAAAAAATAAAATGTAAAAACTGAAAAGTGGTGCGTGCATATGTATTCACCCCCTTTGCTATGAAGTCCCTAAATAAGATCTGGTGCTACCAATTACCTTCAGAATTCACATAATTTGTTAAATAAAGTTCACCTGTGTGCAATTTAAGTGTCACATGATCTGTCACAGAGTCTGCAACACCACTAAGCAAGGGGGATCACCAAGCAAGCAGCACCATGAAGACCAAGGAGCTCACCAAACAGGTCAGGGACAAAGTTGTGGCGAAGGACAGATCAAGGTTGGGTTATAAATAAATATCAGAAACTTTGAACATCCCACTGAGTACCATTAAATCCATTATAAAAAAATAAATAAGAATATGGTACCACAACAAACCTGCCAAGAGAGGGCCACCCTCCAAAACTCATGGACCAGGCAAGGAGGGCATTATTCAGAAAGGCAACAAAGAGACCAAAGATAACCCTGAAGGAGCTGCAAAGCTCCACTGCGGATATTGGAGTATCTGTCCATAGGACCACTTCAAGCCATACACTCCACAGAGCTGGGCTTTATGGAAGAGTGGCCAGAAAAAAAGCCATTGCTTAAAGAAAAAAATAAGCAAACATGTTTGGTGTTTGTCAAAAGGCATGTGGGAGACTCCCCAAAACATGTGGAAGAAGGTACTCTGGTCAAATGTAGGTTTTGGCCATCAAGGAAAATGCTATGCCTGGCGCAAACCCAGCACCTCTCATCACCCCGAGAATACCATTGGCAGGGACTGGGAAACTGGTCAGAATTTATTAAGGAATGATGCATGGTGCTAAATACAGGGAAATCCTTGAGGGAAACGTGTTTCAGTCTTCAAGAGATTTGAGACTGGGATGGAGGTTCACCTTCCAGCAGGACAATGACCCTAAGCATACTGCTAAAGCAACACTCGAGTGGTTTGAGTGGAAACATTTTAATGTCTCGGAATGGCCTAGTCAATGCCCAGACCTCAATCCAATTGGGAATCTGTGGTATGACTTAAAGATGGCTGTACACTAGCGAAACCCATCCAACTTGAAGGAGCTGGAGTTGTTTTATCTTGAAGAATGGGCAAAAATCCCAGTGGCTAGATGTACATATCCCAAGAGACTTGCAGCTGTAATTGCTGCAAAAGGTGGCTCTACAAAGTATTGACTTTGGGGAGGTGAGTAGTTATGCACTCTCAAGTTATCAGTTTTTTTGTCTTATTTCTTGTTTGTTTCATAATAAAACATATTTTGCATCTTCAAAGTGGTAGGCATGCTGTGTAAATCAAATGATACAAACCCTCCAAAAATACATTTCAATTCCACATTGTAAGGCAACAAAATAGGAAAAATGCCAAGGGGGGTGAACACTTTGCAAACCACTGTACTATATGTGATAAAGATATAATCATACTTTAATACAAACGTCCTTCTAATCTCTCTTACATTCAGGATACAAGTGTGACATTTAGATATTACTGTCCTTCTCTCTTTGAAGGTAAAATGGTTGGACAGATTGTCCAGTGATATATTGGTCCTGGGCTCAGTACTGTGAGTGTGTGAGTAAGAGATAGAGAGAGAGGTGGAAAGGGAGAGCAAGACCAATGGACTGATTAAGTCTCTCCTATCTTGTAGACATTTATGACCAGGGTCAGTCTTTAAATGGACACTATGTCAAAAATAAATGGCTCCAGTGTGAATTGGATTGAGGTGTAATGAAACTGAATTGATATGAATAGGAATTGCATGTGAGAGGGTGTTGTGTGTAGTTGCTTTTATTTTCTATCAGTGTTTCCCACTTACAGTGTGGACTTTTAGGCGGTTTGTCCTTCAGGGTTCGGGCTGCGAGGGTCCATTCGATGGGGAGGTCACAGGGACTGACGGTCACAGACATCATCACAACCTTCTTCTTCAATGTGAAGTACAGTCTGCACGAAGATAGGTACCACACGAAAAGGGATTGTCTATGAAATTTTTATTTCCCCTTACAAATGTAATAACATACTGTACCTAAGAAAAGTACTGTAACATGTAGCCGTCAAAGCATTCCAAGTGACATTCTGGTCTCCTTCTACAAGCTTATTGTTCTTCTCCTTCACAATATAATTAGATTCAAACTCACCAATTAACCATGACTCTCATTATCAATCACCGACTCAGACATCAATATTTTATCATCTTTGTATTTTCACCAACATAACTCATCAAGGTGAGACATTCAATATTGAGATGTAATTGACCTCTATGTTGTCATAGGCTCCGGGATATTTATTCTGCCCGTTGAAAAATAGTATCATTCTTTACATGTATTTTCTGGCTCAACTGCTGATGTGCTGCAGTTTATCAACAGCTGTGCCATGCCAATGTTGTCAAGGGCAATACATAGTTTAACTGATTTGATTAATTCAAATCATAATTAGCAGATTTTTTTTCTAATTTAAAAAAAATCTTTTTTTTATTTTTTATGCCTGGCTGCATGGATGGACATATGGACAGCTCACAGGGATGCCCATATTCCAATTTACTGTTCCCAGTGTTAGAGCTCTACCACTGACATGATCAGCAGAGCCCGGGCCAAGTGGGTTGCTCTTACTGCCCATGCGGCCACACTACGCTCAACACTGCCTTTCCAACAACCAAAGAAATGGCGATTAAGATTAAGGCTATCATTGTTTTTGCTCAAAACAATGAAGAATTACGCAGGAAATTACCATTTAGGTAGCTTGTAATAACATAGCCTATTGTAGTGACAGCATTTTAAACAGGGGCCTTTCTTAAGTGTTTCAATCTTTGTCCAGGACACGGAACATAAACATTCAGTGTGCAATACTATCCACCTCCCCTGACGTGATCTCTATACTGTACCTCCGGGTGCGTCCTTTGGGCAGATGTATGGAGGTGACCTTTCCATCAGGCAGCCAGGCGGTGGGGCGGAGTGGCACCTCATTCTCAGGGGCCAGAGCCGAGTGTCCTTGGGGCCAGGAGGGGCCACAGAGGAGAGTCACGGCCAGGCAGAGATACCAGGACAGGGCCATTGCTGCCATCATTCACACTGTCAACACTCTGCCGTCTCCCAGGGACTGAAAGAGCAGGGGAAAGGTCAAAAGCATCCATCAGTTCCATCACATACAGTTCTGCTCCTACTGTTCATGATGTACTAAAGAGGTCTAGCAGCAGATGATTCATTGATATGAGGAAACATTTCAGCTATTCACATGGAATTATTCATGCGGGAAAGCAAATTGCCACGCTATATTACTGGGATCTGTATAGCGCAGCTTGACACTTGGTAAAAAATCACTCATCGTACGACTTTCAAAGCGTGAAGTAGGTTGCAAATATCTCTCAGAAGTGGATTCATTTGAATATATAGATCTATTTATAGTATGCCAGTACAAATGGGTTTGTTCTCTAAATAGAGGGTATTTTTTCATGGTCGTTGCAGCCTTTGTTAACGGAAATCCGCCAATTTAGTTTGGAAAAACACAAACAACATCTGGAGGTGCTTCAGTATAATTCAATTGGAAGACAGATTCTCTTGACAAAAGCAAGCAAAGCCACAAGAACTTTGAAACAGATTTCAGATTGGGCTGTTTTTTCTTTTCTGTTCTCACTGTTGTGATGATTTGAAGATATGATTACAGGTCTTGGCTCTTGTCTCCAGAGAAAAAAATACATTCATTCAAAGTCACAGTCTTCAAAAAACGCCCGCTTCTCAACGTGTGTTTGTCGGCGTCAAGGCTGTGCCCTGTAGATCAGATGACAATTGTTCGTAGGTTCTAGGCATATGCATCTGAGTCTTGATGGCCCTGGGACCTCTGAGTTACAACAACAGTTGCATCATTACAAAGTATGGAGGATCTCATTATCCCAGTAGTGGAGTGAACAACCCATAAAGCTTTTACAGAGAGGGAGGAAGGGAGATAGGGAGAGAGAGAGAAATGAGAGAGGGAGGTGAGAGTGAGAAAGATTGAAAGAGAGAGAAATGAGAGACACGGAGTGAGGGAGAGTGAGAGAACATTTTGAGAAATGAGAAGAGGGGGAGGATGGGGTCCAGAGTAATGAATGAGACATGGAGCAAAAGAAGGCAAAGTGTGATGGAGGCACATAAATGATTGGTGTTTTCTACAGCTTCAGGTCTAAAATGTTCATAACTGGTGCCACATACCGTACAGTGCACTCGCAAAGTATTCAGACCCTTTCACTTTTTCCACATTTTGTTATGTTACAGCCTTATTCTAAAATGTATTTGTTTTATTTGTCCATATAAATCTAGACACAAAACCCCTTAATGACAAAGCAACAACAAAAAAATGAATTTTTTTTCCTCCATTTAAAAAAATTAAATAAACTGAAATATTCCATTTACATAAGTATTCAGATGCTTTACTCAGGCCTGAATCCAAAGCGTCACATCTGGAGGAAACCAGGCACCACACCTGGCCAATACCATCCAATACCATACGGTGAAGCATGGTGGTGGCAGCATCATGCTGTGGGGATTTTTTCAGAGGCAAGGACTGGGAAACTAGTCGTTCTTGAGGGAAAGATGAACAAAGTACAGAGTTCGTTGATGAAAACCTGCTACAGAGTTCTCAGGACCTCAGACTGGGGGTTGAAAGGTTCACCTTTCAACAGGACAACGACCCTAAGCACACAGCCAAGACAACACAGGAGTGGCTTCGGGACAAGTCTCTGTATGTCCTTGAGTGGCCCAGCCAGAGCCCGGACTTGAACCTGATCGAACATCTCTGGAGACCCCTGAAAATAGCTGTGCAGCAACGCTCCCCATCCAACCTGACAAAGCTTGAGAGGATCTGCAGAAACTCCCCAAATAAATCAAATCAAATCAAATTTTACATGTCACATACACATGATTAGCAGATGTTAATTCGAATGTAGCGAAATGCTTGGGCTTCTAGTTCCGACAGTGCAGTAATATCTAACAATAATATCTAACAAGTAATCTAACAATTCCCAAACAACTACCTAATACACACAAATCTAAAGGGGTGAATGAGAATATGTTCATGTAAGTATATGGATGAGCGATAGCAAAGGAGCAATAGATGGTAAAAAATACAGTATATACATGTGATATGAGTAATGTAAGATATGTAAACATTTTTAAAGTGGCATTATTTAGAGTGCATTGTATAAAGTGACTTGTGATCCATTTATTAAAGTGGCCAGTGATTGGGTTTTAATGTAGGCAGCAGCCTCTCTGGGTTAGTGATTGTTGTTTAGCAGTCTGATAGCCTTGAGATAGAAGCTGTTTTTCAGTCTCTCAGTCCCAGCTTTGATGCACCTGTACTGACCTCACCGTCTAGATGGTAGCAGTGTGAACAGGCAGTGACTCGGGTTGTTGATGTCCTTGATGATCTTATTGGCCTTCCTGTGACATTGGGTGTTGTAGGTGTCATGGAGGGTAGGTAGTTTGCCTGCAGTGATGCGTTGTGCAGACCACACCACCCTCTGGAGAGCCTTGCAGTTGAGGGTGTTGCAGTTGCCGTACCAGGCTGTGATACAGCCCGACAGGATGCTCTCGATTGTGCATCTGTAAAAGTTTGTCAGGGTTTTGGGTGACAAGCCAAATTTCTTCAGCCTCCTGAGGTTGAAGTGGCGCTGTTGCACCTTCTTCACCACACTGTCTGTGTGAGTAGACCATTTCAGTTTGTCTGTGATGTGTACGCCGAGGAACTTAAAACTTTCCACCTTCTCCACTGCTGTCCCTTCGATGTGGATAAGGGGGTGCTCCCGCTACTGTTTCCTGAAGTCCACTACCATCTCCTTTGTTTTGTTGATGTTGAGTGAGAGGTTGTTTTCCCGACACCACATTCACCTCCTCCCTGTAGGCTATCTCGTCGTTGTTGGCAATCAACTGTTGTGTCATCTGCAAACTTTATGATTGAGTTGAAGGCGTGCATGGTCACGCAGTCGTGGGTGAACAAGGAGTACAGGAGGGAGATGAGCACGCACCCTTGTGGGGCCCCAGTGTTGAGGGTCAGCGAAGTTGAGATGTTGTTTCCTACCTTTACTACCTTGGAGTGGCCCGTCAGAAAGTCCAGGACCCAATTGCACAGGGTGGGGTTGAGACCCAGGGCCTCCAGCTTGATGATGAGCTTGGAGGGTACGATGGTGTTGAATGCTGAGCTGTAGTCAATGAACAGCATTCTTATAATATTAATTTTATTACATATTAATATTAATTTTGTCCAGATGGGATAGGGCAGTGTGCAGTGTGATGGTGAATGTGTCGTCTGTGGATCTGTTGGGGTGGTATGCAAACTGAAGTGGGTCTAGGGTGAGGAGAGGTGGAGGTGATACGATCCTTGACTAGTCTTCAAAGCACTTCATGATGACAGAAGTGAGTTCTACGGGGCGGTAGTCACTTAGTTCAGTTATCTTTGCCTTCTTGGGTACTGGAATAATGGCAGCCATCTTGAAGCATGTGAGGACAACAGACTGGGATAAGGAATGATTTAATATGTCCGTAAACACACCAGCCAGCTGGTCTGCGCATGGTTTGAGGACGCGACTAAGGATGCCGTCTGGCCCAGCATCCTTGCGAGGGTTAACACGTTTAAATGTTTTACTCCTGTCAGCCACAGAGAAAAGAAGGGGGGGGGGGTGCGGGGTCGCAGTCCTTGTTAGCGGGCCGCGACAGTGGCACTGTATAATCTACAAAGAAGGTGTTTAGTTTGTCTGTAAGTGTGACATCGGTGTCCGTGACGTGGCTGGATTTATTTTTGTAGTCCGTGATTTCCTGTAGACCCTGCCACATACATCTAGTATCTGAGCCGTTGAATTGCTACGTCACCTTGTCCCTGTACTGGCATTTCCCTTGTTTGACTGCCTTGCGGAGGGAATAGCTACACTGTTTATATTCAGACATTTTCCCAGAACTCTTTCCATGGTTAAATGCGATGGATCGCGCTTTCAGTTTTGCGCAAATGCCGCCATACATCCACGGTTTCTGGTTAGGGTAGGAATTAATAGTCAAAGTGGGTACAACATCTCCAATGCACTTCTTTATAAACGCACTCACCGGGTCAGCGTATAAGTCGATGTTGTTCTCTGAGTCTGACCGGAACATATTCCATTCCGCGTGAGCAAAACATTGACCACATCAACCAGGTGTGCCAAGCTTGTAGCGTCATACCCAAGAAGACCCGAGGCTGTAATCGCTGCCAAAGGTGCTTCAACAAAGTACTGAGTAAAGGGTCTGAATACTTGTGTAAATGTAATATTTCAGTATTTTGGTTTTAATAAATTTGCCTGTTTTTGCTTTGTCGTTTTGGGGTATTGTGCGTAGATTGATTAGGGGAAAACATCTATTTAATGAATTTTAGAATAGGGCTGTAACGTAACAAAGTGAGAAAAAAGTGAAGGGGTCTACTCTCCAAGTGCACAGTATGCTGCATACTTCTAGACCCATATTTACAAGACTGTGTTCTGATCTAGGATCAGCAAATCAAGTGTCTCAAAGTAGGATTTTTTTATTTATTTGAACCGTCAATTTTTACACAATGCTTTTTTTTCTGCATTTTTGACTGGATTTATATATCTGAAATAAAGACAACCTCTCTTTTAGTAGAGTATATCTGGGCCTCAATTTCACTTGGTTACAGAAAAATGGTTACAGAATATGTGGGATTGAAGATGCAACGTTCAGAACTGCAGCCAGATAAATAACCCTCTTCGCCACCAGGGGATAGCTTTGGCCTTGTGGAGCTTTTTTATTAGTCAAATATGGTCAATAAGGACACATAACACAATTTCTGAGTTAGAAAATGTTCACATCCTCTTCAAATTCAGTGTACTTGTAAGACTGTAATTTGTGATTTTCTTTCTTCATCATGTGTTGAAAGTCTTGTGAAATGTGATTTTAGTTGGAAAGAGCTTCCTTTATATAACTGTATTCATATGCTTTTTTAAATACAGACTGAACCATCAAACTAAATACGTTTTTTTTTTTTACCTTACCTCAGAAGATTTTCAACATATGTGATGAAGAAAGAAAATCACAAATTACAGTCTTACAAGTACTCTGAATTTGAAATGTGTTCTGGGAATGTTCTTTTAACATCAAGTGAAGGTGTTTTAGTCCCTAAAAGAAGCTCCGTATAACCATCTGCACAGTTTTTGTGTTTTGGGAATATATATTTTTGTTCTCATTAGACTCTTCCCACAACCTAATGAAACATTCTAGGAGCCTTTAAAAAAACAGATTTAACGTGTTCTAGGAACGTTCCTGCAACATCAGGCAAATGTTTTATACAAACATTCTATAATCATCACCACGACTGGACCGTTTTTGTATTATGAGAAGATTTGCTCAGACCTAACAAATATTCTGGGAACTTTCACAGAACCAATTTTGATTTGCTTTGTTATCGGTATAGACACTGTGTCAGATGTCTTCTGTCCTAGACTTAGACTTAGGGGGTCCCATCTGCCTCCTGTGAGTGGGTTAGAGGGACAGATTAAATGGCATGGGTAGGTCCCCAAAGGATTTTGTGTATCCTCACCAATATGGGATATGGTTTGGGGGGACATGATATGGCGAGGGGGTGGGAGGTGGAGTGTAGAGGGTTCTTCTACCCAACTGCTAGTGTGTTTGAGTGTGTTAGCCGTCTTTCTCCCTTATATCCACCACCCCCTCTTTCTCACCCTCCCTTTCGCGCTCTCTCTCACACTCTCGCTCTCTCACACACACACACGCACACACGCACGTGCACACACGTTATTGCTGGATCTCTCTGATGTCCTCCTTCATTATGTCCTCTTTCCTTCTGCTATCACTTCCCACTACACAATCGCACTTAGCAACTCTTATGGGGAGCTAGAGGAACAGACTGAGATACCGGCTGACAGAGAGACAGAGAAAAAGGCAGGTTGACTGCCAGAGAGACATAGAAATGATTGACAGACAAGCGGTCATAGTGAAACATACAGTGGTTTAGAGGAAAGCTACAGTATGTAGAAAATGAATTAAATAAAACCCAGAAAAAATACATAAAAGCTTCACTATTTGCATCATCTATTTGTCCCACCGACAACAAACGCAAAGTACTCCAAACCCCGACACAGCTTTCTCCAACCTCCCGAGGCTGAGAGAAAAAAATGAACTGCTCTGATGTAGAAACAAGTTTGAATAACACCCAGACTTGTTTATCGAAATGAACATTTCAAGATGATGCACACACAGGCACTTGACAACAACATGCTTGTCCTTAACTCACAGTGCAGACAGACTCTCCCCTCCAGAGCAGAATATGAGGGATGAGAGGAGAGATGGACGAAATAAAAAGGCAGGTTGACTGACAGAGACAGACAAATGATTGACAGACAAGCAGTCATAGTGAAACATACAGTGGTTTAGAGGAAAGCTACAGTATGTAGAAAACTGTAAATAAAAAAATAAAAAAAATACATAAAGCTTCATTATTTGCGTCATGTATTTGTCCCACCGACAACAAACCCAAAGTACTCCAAACCCCCACACAGCTTTCTCCAACCTCCCGAGGCTGACATAAAAAAATGAACTGCTCTGATGTAGATACAAGTTTGAATAACACCCAGACTTGTTTATCGATATGAACGTTTCAAGATGATGCACACACAGGCACTTGACAACAACATGCTTGTCCTTACCTCACAGTGCAGACAGACTCTCCCACTCCAGAGCAGAATATGAGGGATGAGAGGAGAGATGGACGGAGGGAGGATAAGAGATGGACGGGAGGAGGAGCTCGAGCAAACAACACAGGTTGTTGTTGGATGCCCCTTTCCCTCCCCTGGAGCTTGCTTTCTGCTTTAGTAGGTGTCCGGCTGCCTCAGCACAACTCCCAGTGTGGTGTCAAGTCCCAAAGCACAGTATTGGGTATCTGTACGTCCCTCTCAGTCACATGTGGAGCCTTACCCCATACGAAGTCCTACAAGATCTGTGATTGCTATGTGAATGTCAGCGTCTGTGAGTGAAGCTTCTCTCTCTTCTCTTCTCTATCCTCTTCTCCTATATTCTCTCTAGTTTTTCCCCCCCTCTCCAATGTCTCTTCTCCAGTCCAGTTCAGATCTCAGTGAGCAGCACAAATCAAACTGAGGTAGGCACACGTGTGCAGTGTGTGTGTATGTGTGTTCAGAGTGGTGAGGTCACGGAGTGGGAGTGAGGCTGCTGGTGAGGGGAGTGTGTGTGTGCAGAAGGTGGGGGGGGGAGTTGTCAGAGGTAGTGGCGGAGAATGGAGAGGGAGTGAATGATGATACAAAACTTGCCCACATTAACCATTCGCTGGAGGATCTGATAAGATCTATATTAGGTATGAACTGTGGGAGCTTGACATCACGTTTTCTTCTGCCACAGCAGAGTGTTGTAAACTGAAAATGTACACAACGTAGGGCAAGAAACATAAAAATGTGTGAGGAGGTATGGGTCAAGTACAGCTCTCCGAGGAGCAAGGTGCACATTGACACACAAAGACGCACAATGGAGAACTGCATGTATGTACTCTTTCTTCCGGTCTTCAGTCAATATCATCAGATAACCAAAGAGGCCGTTTGCATTGTGTGCTAACTCCCCTCTCTTTTCTCTCGCCAGGGCTTTTCCCACCCATTCTCTAGCTACTTCAGTGGGACTATTGAGGTCCTCTGAATGGAGCCACTTCACCCAGAGGGAGTATTGTCTGTCCTTAGACAAACCTGAGAGCCCTCTGCAATATGGGGGCTTAAAGCAAAACCTCCTGGAAAAAAATAGATGAATATATTAATGATCAGAGCAGTGGCAAAATCTGTTTCCCCTTTTAGGAAGGACCCCTCACTGCTGCTGGACTCTCTTTCAAAGCTAACAGCTCTCCCCTCTCTCTCTCTCCCTGGCCCACTTTAGAATCCCTCTGAAGTTTTAAAAGTTGACAATCTGGCAGAGCACGATATGGCTGATGCGTTTGAAGGCAAGATTCTGATTAACCTTTTGGGGTTATAGCCTATATACAACTGACTCTCCGTATATTTAATTTATTTCAGTGTTGCTGTTTAGTGCAGGAAATGGATCAGCGTATCTGATGGAGCCAAAGTAATGTCAGAAGAATATTCCTGTCCCCATAATTCACCTCTCTCCCATTGTATCTGTAAGGTAACCCAGCCTGCATGCTAGCATATGACAGGTATATCAGGACAGACACCCACAAAACGCACACTCTCTCTCCGTCTGTCGTTTTCTATATCTCTCTGGTGGGGTCTGCACCATCAGAGCTGGCCTGAATATTTATTTTGATCCCACAGCTTTCCCTCTCTTGTGTTCCTTTGATAACTTATCGACAAACAGTCACTGGACTAACTCCATCCGCTGAGAGCAACAAAAACCAAGACAGAAAATTTCATTTAAATAATTGCATGGCAGAAACCACAAAATTGCTGGTTTCATTCATTATTTATGTCTGCTTACGAGTCATGCATAATGCAGGAGGCCGTCTTTATGACGATCATGTATTAAATATCATGTTTTTAAGGTCAGGGCTCAGTCGTACGGGACAGACAGCTGGGCTACTGTCTGCAGAGCAGTAGCGGCACAGTACTGCGACTATGTTGTAAAGTGTTGCGTGGGCAGTGTTTTGAGAAAGAAAGAAAGAAAGAAATAGAGAGGGCGCTAGCTGACAATGGGTTAAGAGGAATCTTTACTAACAACATATCATCACCAGCCACCCATCTGCTCCTGAGCTGGCAGAGTCCCTTGAGAGAGAGAAGAGATAGAGAGAGAGAGAGGAGAGAACAAACACCATCTTAGATCAGATCACCAGGAGGGAGAGGAAAAGGTTGGGTTGGGAGGTGGGAAAGATTGAGCTATTCAACTTCCAACATGACAACAGAAAGAGAAGAGAATGATTGTAGGTGAGTGTGAGTAAGTAGGGAGGGACAACTGTCTGGGATCGGATGGGCAGCCTTTGGATCAGTATTAGCCTCCCCTGGGTGTGGGAGGGTAGGTTTGAAGGTGGGGCAGGCGGTCCTGAGGTAATAAGTGGGAATGTATCAACGTAGGGGTATGAAGACACAAAGAG
This sequence comes from Oncorhynchus mykiss, assembly GCF_057628025.1. Lineage (NCBI taxonomy): Eukaryota > Metazoa > Chordata > Actinopteri > Salmoniformes > Salmonidae > Oncorhynchus > Oncorhynchus mykiss. The sequence continues at coordinate 17,909,407 of NC_143044.1, read as the reverse complement.
GGAAGGGAGGCTGGAACCTCCAGGGGTGGCGCCAACAATTAATTTAATTTTCACAGATAAAGGAGCGAGTCCCCTGGGATGGGGGAGCAATTGAAGGTGGGACTTTGTATTCAGATCTCCTTTCCCCTTGCCATGGTGACTGCGTAAACAGCTTGTTTAGCAGGTCACTTATTAGCAAATACAGCCTGCTCTCAATTGGCTCTGGCTGATCTCCGATCACGTACCTATATCTCTTCATTTATAGCTGCCCTTGCCGTCTGTTTTTTTTTCCTATCTTCTTTTTAAAAACTCTGATATGTTTTACAGCCTCCAGTGGTCTCGTCTTCATCAAAAGTGATGAGAGCGAATCTGAGACGTCAGGAAAAAAATCTTGTTTTGATTCTTTGGTTTTTTTCTGGACACATTGCAACTCTCATTCCTCATTTGCCCCATGTCTGGGAAGCATCTCTATCCTATGTTGAATATTGAAATACATATCTCTCTCTTTCTCTCTCTCTCACCATCCTCCCGGCGAAGCAAAATCTGAGGGCTAATTAGTCCAGAGACACCAGTGGAACGGAAGAACCCACCCCGGGCCACGTACATCCCCTACTGATCTTTGAGAGTACACACACACGTACGCACACACACAAAACAAAAACTAGAGCTATGGAAAAGCTGAGGCAACAGCTGAAATACCTCAATATGATAGAATGTACTGGAATGTATAAGCCTGTTAATGGCTAATGATTTGGATCTTTGACATACAAGAAGTCATTATTTCTAAATTTCCTCTTGACAAATATCATACACTGTGGCTAATATTCCCCACATCAAACCTCTCAAACTTCTCACATACTTTATTTTCCCCCTAACTTTACTTCTTTCCGACTATTCCATCCCCCTCCCGTTCTTTTTCTAATTTCTGATCCCTCCCCTCCATTATCCCTCGTTCCCTTCCCTGGTCACGGCGTCTCACACTAAGCTTCCTCGCCTTCCATCATCTCTTTTCCATCTCTTCCCTCTATCATAGTATCCAACTGTCTCTATGAGTCTTTCTCTACCTCTCTTTCCTACAGTAATTGGATGCTTGATCCATGCGACACGTCCTCCTGGTTCTTAATGAGCCCCTCTCTCCTCAGGCCATCCCATACAGACACTAATGGGGCAGCCAGGTCTCAGACATTTATTACAGGCCATTTCTCCACACAGATGAATGTACAGTGACCGTCAGAAAACAGATGTCATAAGTCAAAAACAAACACAGTACTGAGTGTGACAGTTAGGGGAGTATGATGCTGGAAGTGGAGAAAAGTGGATCATTTTGTATGCTTATTATTGTAGATAGCAGTGATAAACAGATGCACATGTAGACAAGCGAGAGGAGATGTGTTCTTGTCCAGGTCAAAGGTGGTTGTCGGTCTTCATGGGACACAGCTTACCGGATCCCATTTGCATAGCTGTCAGAGAGAGAAAGAAACATTTGCTGTAATTAAATAATTTCCTGTAATCAAATTTTGTTCAATTAAAGATGAAACACACGAAACACTAGGATCTACACGTAATGTAGCATAATTTAGATTGAGGGTAAGTGATTGCACCCACACATGAAGTTTTGGAACCAGCTCTCTGAGCGATCCACCAGACAGGAGATCCATTCATGCAGGGTCACCTTACTGTTCTTGTTATGGTCACATGACCTGTATACATAGAATATACATAAACAAACATAAGTATACTGTTGCAAATACACACACACACACACACACACACACAGGGAAAATTAAGCATACAAACACAAAGGACACATGCAAACAAACACATCTGCACACAATATGCATAGACTGACATTTGTCTTCACCCACAAAGAAACATTATCTTTGAAGGGTACCATTTCCATTTGCGCTAATCCACACACAGCGGGAAGCTCAGTGGGTAATAAACATTATCATTGCTGGGAATGGCTTGACATTGAGCCGGCCAGCCCCACTCCCACAAAACCTGTCGCTGCAAACTGGCAGCACACACACAAGATTTACAACAGAGGCGGGAGAGGGGGAGGTGAGTGAGAGATCGAGAGAGACAGAGATTGAATAGACATAGTAGGGAAGAAAGATAGTGATTAGGACATGGGTTATGGAAGAGATAGTGAAAAATCGGAAACACATACATTGTCATCCTACAAGAAACATGGTATAGATGAGATGGACCCGCTGGCTGCCCTCTAGGTTACAGAGAGCTGGTAGTCCCATCCACCAAACAAGCAGGTGTGAAACAGGGAAGGGACTCAGGGGGTATGCTAATTTGGTATAGAGCAGACCTAACACACTCCATTAAATTTATCAAAACAGGAACATTTTACATTTGGCGAGAAATTCAAAAAGGAAATTACCTTAACAGATAAAAATGTCCTTCTGTGTGCCACCTATATACCCCACTAGAATTCCCATACTTTAATGAAGACAGCTTCTCCATCCTGGAGGGGGAAATCAATCATTTCCAGGCCCAGGGACATGTCTGTGGCGTCCTAAATGCTGGAACCGGACAAGAACCTGACACCCTCAGCATACAGGGGGACAAACACCTGCCTGGAGGTGACAGCATTCCCTCCCCCAAATGCCCCCCTAGGCACAACTATGACAACATAACCAACAAAAACGGATCACAACTCCTGCAGCTCTGTCTCACGCTGGGTTTGTACATAGTCAATGGTAGGGTTCGAGGGGACTCCTATGGTAGGTACACCTATAGCTCATCTCTTGGCAGCAGTACTGTAGACTAATGTATCACTAACCTCAACCCAGAGTCTCTCAGGGCATTCACAGTCAGCCCACTGACACTCCTATCAGACCAGAGCAAAATCACAGTCTACCTGAACAGAGCAATATTCAATAATGAGGCATCAAAGCCAAAGGAACTGAGTAATATTAAGAAATATAGTATGGAAACCTATCCAAAAACAATTAGGCAACAACAAATTCAATCCCTTCTAGACAACTTCTAAAATAAGCAAAACACCACACACATTGCTTCCCACAGGGCCGTGGGGTGAGACAGGGATGCAGCTTAAGCCCCACTCTCTTCAACATATATATCAACAAATTGGCGAGGGCACTAGAAAAGTCTGCAGCACTCGGCCTCACTCTTCTAGAATCTGAAGTAAAATGTCTACTGATGATCTGGTGCTTCTGTCACCAACCAAGGAGAGCCTACAGCAGCACATAGATCGTCTGCACAGATTCTGTCAGACTTGGGCCCTGACAGTAAATCTCAGTCAGACCAAAATAATTGTCTTCCAAAAAAGGTCCAGTCGCCAGGACCACAAATATAAATTCCATCTAGACAGGTAACTTCTACAAGGCTGTGAACGATCTGAGAGACATGGCAAGAAGGGCATTCTATGCCATCAAAAGGAACATAAAATTCGACATACCAATTAGGATCTGGTTAAAAATACTTGAATCAGTTATAAAACCCATTAGCCATTATGGTTGTGAGATCTGGGGTTTGCTCAACAACCAAGAATTCACAAAATGAGACAAACACTAAATTGGGACTCTGGGTGCAGAATTCTGCAAAAATGTCCTCAGTGTACAACGTAAAACACCGAATAACGCTCGCAGAGCAGAATTAGGCCGATAAGAGACGTTCAACTCTACAACCACCTAAAAGGAAGCGATACCCAAACCTTCCTTAACAAAGCCATCACCTACAGAGAGATGAACCTGGAGAAGAGTCCCCTAAGCAAGCTGGTATTGGGGCTCTGTTCACAAACAAACAGACCAAAGGACAGCAACACAATTAGACCCAACCAAATCATGAGAAAACAAAAAGAGAATTACTTAACACATTGTAAAGAATTAACAAAAAAACAGAGGATGCTAGAATGCTATTTGGCCCTAAACAGAGAGTACACAGTGGCAGAATACCTGACCACAGTGACTGACCCAAATTTAAGGAAAGATTTTGATAAACTCCCATATCTACTGGGTGAAATACCACAGTGTGCCATCACAGGAAAAATATTTGTGACCTGCTGCCACAAGAAAAGGGCAACCAGTGAAGAACAAACACAATTGGAAATACATCCCAAATGCATGTTTACTTATTTTCCCTTTTGTACTTTATATATACAGTGTTGTAACAATGTGCAAATGGTTAAACTCAAAAAAAGAAACGTCCCTTTTTTAGGACCCTGTCTTTCAAAGATAATTCATAAAGTTCCAAATAACTTCACAAACCTTTATTTTAAAGGGGTTAAACACTGTTTCAATTAACCATAAACAATTAATGAACATGCACCTGTGGAATGGTTGTTAAGACACTAACAGCTTACAGATGGTAGGCAACTAAGGTCACAGTAATGAAAACTTAGGACACTAAAGAGGCCTTTCTACTGACTCTGAAAAACACAGAAAGAAAGAGGCCCAGGGTGCCTGTTCATCTGTGTGAATGAGTCTTAGGCATTCTGCAAAGAGGCATGAGGACTGCAGATGTGGCCAGGGCAATAAATTGCAATGTCCATACTGTGAGATGCCTAAGACAGCACTATAGGGAGACAGGATGGACAGGACAGCTGATTGTCATCGCAGTGGCAGACCTCGTGTAACAGCACCTGCATAGGATTGGTACATCTGAACATCACACCTGCAGGACAGGAACAGGATGGCAACAACAACTGCCCGAGTTACACCAGGAACACACAATCCCTCCATCAGTGCTCAGACTGTCTGCAATAGGCTGAGAGAGGCTGGACTGAGGCATGTTGTAAGGCAGGTCCTCACCAGACATCACCGGCAACAACGTTGCCTATGGGCACAAACAGGACTGGACTAGCAAAAAGTGCTCTACATTGACGATTTGCGATTTGCGGTCTCACCAGGGGTGATTGCCGGATTCACATTAATCGTCGAAGGAATGAGCGTTACACCGAGGCCTGTACACTGAAGTGGGATCGATTTGGAGGTGGAGGGTCCGTCATGGTCTGGGGCGGTGGGTCACAGCATCATCGGACTGAGCTTGTTGTCATTGCAGGCAATCTCAACGCTGTGCGTTACAGGGAAGACATCCTCCTCCCTCATGTGGTACCCTTCCTGCAAGCTCATCCTGACATGATCCATCCAGCATGACAATGCCACCAGTCCTACTGCTCATTCTGTGCGTGATTTGCTGCAAGACAGGAATATCAGTGTTCTACCATGGCCAGTGAAGAGCCTGGATCTCAATTTAATTGAGCACGTCTGGGACCTGTTGGATCAGAGGCTGAGGGCTAGGGCCATTCCCCCCAGAAATGTCCAGGAACTTACAGGTGCCTTGGTGGAAGAGTGGGGTAACATCTCACAGCAAGAACTGGCAAATCTGGTGCAGTCCATGAGGAGGAGATGCACTGCAGTAATTAATGCAGCTTGTGGCCACACCAGACACTGATGGTTACTTTTGATTTTGACCCCCCCCCCCCCCCCCCCCCTTTGTTCAGGGACACATTATTCAATCTCTGTTAGTCATGTGTCTGTGGAACACATTCAGTTGTCTCAGTTGTTGAATCTTGTTATGTTCATACAAATATTTACACATGTTAAGTTTGCTGAGGGGGGGGGGGGGAGGGTGAGGACTGGTTAGTAGAGGGAGAGCGTGGCTCAGAAGAAGGCTGATTGGCACAGGGGATGTCTGTTGAGGATGGAGTGGAGAGAGCACATGTGAAAGGGAGGTGCAACATGGAATGGGGTAAATGCCATGACATGGTGAGACATTTTAACCCTCTACATTCAGGAAATCATTTGATATTCCATTTACAAATTGGTTTAATTTCCCCAAATGTCACATTTTTCCATAGCATTCTCAATGTATAAGTTTAATTGATAAGTATTTTCTTTATTGACTGAGATGAAATTATATCGATAGTTGGCAACTGATAAAGACAGTAATGAACATAGTGGGGATTTGTATTTGTATGTATTTGTATGTGGTGCATAGAGGATAAGGTAAATGTGAAGTCTAATGTGTATTCAGAGTGGGGCTCACTGGAAGAAGAAGTTAGCACATTGCTCGAGAGGCATCCTCTTGTAGCGCAACTTCCTCAGGTCCCTCTGGCTCAGCTTCCCGTCCTTGTTCTTGTCCAGCAGGGCAAACCGCCGCTACACGATTCAGGAGAGGAAAGAGAGGTAACATCTCAGCAGAAGAATATTAAATGACAAAAATGTGCCATTCATGCCCAGGTTCTCCTATTTGCCAATAACTACAAGGAGGCTGAACAGAGTGGGAGGGAGGAGGAAGGAGGACAACGAGAAGGTTAAGGATGTGGTTAGTTGAATAGATAAAGGAATGGTGAGAGGACAGGAAGGCAGGGATGGGGATATAATATTACCATCCAGTTTACTTTCTTATTGAATAATTGAGTGATTATTGACAGTCTATTTATACTGGGGTTCCTGTAAGCCCCCTCATTCTGAGTTGTGGAAGACCACACAATAAGCTGAACAGGAGCTTGTTAACCTTAGCAATTTAACACCACAACACAAATCATAGTGGTCTTATGCCAAAGTGCTCTTCATGCCCTTCAATATAGTTCATGATAAGTGTAATCAGGTGCAGTAGCGCTTGGGTAGAGATAAATCTTGCAAACACTGCAGCCGTCCAGGACCATAGTTGCCAAGCCCTTTTCTTTTGTCTTGTCTCTTACCTGGGCTAGTTGGGTGCGCTGGGTATGGCTCAGGCAGCTCTGGGGCAGGGCATAGGGGGCATAAGACTTTCCCATACGACTTAACAGGAGGAACCAGTCCATTAGACGGTATGGGAATTGGCCATACTCCTCCTCTGTGCAGTTTGCCTTGGGAACTTGGAAACAAACATAAGAAAAGCATGAAGTGCGAACTGGACATGAATAAGGCTTATTATGTAGGTACAGTACTGTGAGTGAGTTTGTGTGTCCTACCAAGACAGGGTCCTATATGAGCCAGTCCAATGCGACGTCTCTTGCGGCAGGCTTCTCTATGCAGCAGACACTCATTCCCATAGGTCTTTCCCAGAACACTGCACACTGGTGCCCCCTGCCTGCACACACAAATCATTACACGCGTAATGAATAAAGCTTACATTTCCTTATTGATCGAAACAGTTTGCGCATATATTTTGACACATTTTGTGATGTTTTTTGTTCATTTTGGTGTTTGGCAGGTTTTCTTTGGGCTGTTCGAGCACACAATTTTTTCTTGAGGCAAGCTGAAGTTCGATAGCCAAAGTCTACGCCTCTTCGCCAGTGATCTGTCAACAGTAGGGATTCTTCATTAAAGTGTTTGCTGTCATTCAATGACTGATGACTGGTTTTCAAGCAATTATTTTCACTTGAGAAATACTGCACCAAACATCTTAGTTAGATTGCATGACTAAGACCTGCAAAAATGTCTAAATAATGACCAATTTCTTGATCTTAGGTTGATTCTGACTATTTTGAAGAAGTGTTACTGTAAGGGAGAACGGGGACGAAAGTTACTCAGAGATTGATAGAGCTAGAGACACCATTTCTTTTAATGACAAACAACTTATACATGTCCTCGACCATTAGCAACTGGAATTACATTTCTGGCGTAAATTAGTTGAAATGAAACAGACCGAGAATAGAACTCCCACAAAGTTACCATTGTACCTGCTGGCAGGGTGGGAGTTATACAGCCTTGGGATGAAAGTAACAGCTATCTCCATGATTCTGGTTTGTAATGGTCATTAACTTTCAGCAAATGTACTACCAGACATAATTTCATGTTTGTGTCGATTTGAATAGTTAATGCAATAGGTTCGTAATTTATGAAAATGAGCCGTGTCAACATCGCAATGTTGTGCAACCACAATATTTTGCCTTACAATATTAAATCGGTGTAATGCACCTGTCTTGAATACAACTGAATTAAGTTTGTGGTGTGGCCCTACCGTGGGCAGGTCTTCGGACACACACACTTTGGGACGAGGACTTCGTTGTCCTGCACCACTTGGCACCAGGAGCCCATTGGACTGTGACACTTCAGCAGCTCACACAGTTGGACTGGGACATGGGGAGGGATGGAGGGAGGAAAAGGGAAACAGTGGAGGAAGTGACTGTCACTAGGCGTTAAATATTTACTGAGTTTGTGCATGAATTTAATGTTGGATATAAATCAACTAGGACAAAGTTAACAATGATGGCAGACTTGTCTCACCTGGGTCCACTCTTCCCAGGTATGGTCTTAGACTGTCCTCAGCCTGCCTTTGTTTGCGCTGGGATCTTCCTCCCTGAACAACCCACAGAATTCAGGAGCAAAAAGAGACAGACAGCTCTGTTATCAGTTTGTAACATTGAATAGACCCAGAACATGTGTTTGTCTCTTTATGTTGTGATCTTTGAGGCCGCTGTACTAGTACAGCATATTTGAGGCCCTTTCCACTCAACATGAGTTGATAACGTCAATGGCTGTGTTCTGGAGAAACTTTTTTTTAAATTATATTTTAGATGGTTGGTTCTCAGACAAATAGAGGCCAAGCAACAGTCAGAGCCTCCCAAACAAGTCTCTTCAGCCATAATACATATGTACATGCCTGCCTGTCTAAATAAAATGAAATAAAATCATATTTTACTTGTCACAAGCTTCATAAACAACAGGGTCCTTCTGCAGCAATGCAGAGTTAAAGATAAAAAATAAAATAGAAATAGGGACACAAAGAAATACACTGTGAATAACATGGCTATATTGGCTATATCAATGGCTATATCAAAATACATGGCTATATCAAAATAACATGGCTATATTCAGGGAGTACCAGTACCGAGTTGATGTACGAGGTAATTGAGGTAGTTATTTGCATATAGGTAGGGTTAAAGTGACTGAGCAATTGGATAGATAGACAGTAGCAGCAGCAGCATGTAGCCATTTCATTAGCCATTTTGCAGTCTTGTTTAGCAGTCTTATGGCTTGGGGGTAAAAGCTGTTTAGGGTCCTACTGGTTCCAGACTTGGTGCACTGGTACTGTTTTCCGTGTGGTATCGGTGAGAACAGTCTATAGCTTGGGTGGCTGGAGTCTTTGAAAATGTTTTGGCCTTCCTATTACACCGCCTGGTATGGAGGTCCTGGATGGCAGGGAGCTCCGCCCCAGTGATATACTGGGCCGTACTCATCACCCTTTGTAGTGCCTTGCGGTCTTGCAGTTGCCATCAGTCAAGATACTCTCAATGGTGCAGCTGTATAACTTTTTGAGGATCTGAGGGCCCATGCCAAATCTCAGCCTTCTGGAGGGGGAAGAGGTGCTTTCCAGTGCTGCATTTGTGAATTGGGAGGTTCCAGAACAAAAAGTAAGCGTGAGAAAGGGGTGACCTGGGGAGTTATGAGGTACCAGAATGCAATACAATAAAAATTAAAAAATAGAAATCACCTTAATAGTAAAGCATTGCATGCATATCATCTCATTTGTGTAGTGGCATAGAACAGTAGAGTAGAGGCACATTATTAGTAGCCTAGGGTGCAGGAAAAATGTGACCTTTTATAAATGCATTTAATTCAAATCTACATAATTTTACATGAATGGAGACTTTGGCAGAGTATTTTTTTAATACCACACACATCGAAATGGCACTTTGACACTGACAAACTGAGAATCTGAAATCAATAAAACCAACCTTGTCTTGAATCCATCAATAGCCTAGGCCCAGGTGTTCGGAGACACATATTGTAGGATACAATATGAGAAGGAAATTAGTCCTAAAAATGGCAATGGCTGATGGCTCCTGCCAAAAGCCTATATCTCTTGTTTTTCTTTGTAAAACAATATTTGGAAGTTGATCAAATATTTAGGTAGCCTACAGCATAGAGTATTCTCTTTTCAGCAGGAGCCATTTGCTTTCCAACCTGTGTTTTCCCTCAATTGAATTTGAAATATTGCAAAAGGCCTGTTTTGTCTGCATGCGGTTTTTTCAAAGACAGATTTGTCACACGTTCCTGACTGTAGACTATTCCTGTTATTGGGCTACAATCAACAGCTAGGTAATTTTTTAAAAAATGCTATTGATCTGCTGTTGCTAAATTATAGGCCTTCTCATGGTGTAGTTGCCTATTCTGAATAATTTCATGTATTTCTGAACAGACAACAGTAATGATATACTTTTAGCAAATGTATTTCAATTTATCAGGGGTGCTGCAGTTCCTTCACAACCCTTCGCGCAATTCTATAAGGAAATAGATGAAGTGCAATGCTGGAGAGATGAGAGTTGCAGGCTGAGCAGTGAGGGAGAGAGATCATATAAAGTGAATCTCATTCTAGCTGTGTGAGAGAAACTGTACTGGCTGCTTCTCACACAGCCACAGCCAAGCGTTTGTCTGAAATCATAGGTTACAATGTTGAGCATTGTAGCCCATGATAAACCCAGGCAGGCCCATCCTGAATCAACCTTTACAATATTAGGCCCCGGCTGAAAATCTACTTTTTCCACGTAATTTTTTTGCGGGTTTGGGAATATCAAAAGGCAGAGGAATTTTTACATTGAAAAAACAGAAAATTATTTCTCATGCCACGAGAGGTACCGGATCCGGCCAAATAGGTTCCAGTGTTGTGCGGAAAAGCTCCCCCCTGCCAGAAATACCCCCCACCCCCTCAATTCTTCATTGCTGCGACTTGCTTGAACGCACACACACTCAATTCTTCATTGATGAGACTTGCTTACTAGTTTAAATTTCTGATCACGTTTGGCTGCTTTTCATTAAAAAAAAATGCTTATGTTGGTTAATCGCAGGGCGGCACTAATAATGTCTGCAGTTTTCGGTTTGGCTATTTTAATCATTTTTGGTGACCTATCATGCCCTCTGATTTGTGCCACAGGAAGTATTAGACTACAAAGGAAGAGGTTATTTCAGCAATAATTGTTTTCAGAGCCGTTTACTGTTCTCTCTACCCATCCCTCAAATCGCCCATCCCATGGTGCTTTTCCTACATTTTCTTTTGACTTTTTAAAAGTAATAATAAATAAACAATAATAAATCTGAAATTTGTACTCCGGGCAAAAAATAAAGTTCAAATATATAAGTCAACATGAGTGCATATCCATAATCACAGTAAACTGTTATAAGAGAAAAAAATATATATAAAAAATAAATGTATAATAGTATAATTGTCACTGCCGTTAAAAGAAGAGGACCAAGGTGCAGCGTGGTGAGCGTACATTTTATTTTATTTAGGGAAATAGACACCGAAAAACCCCAGCAAACACTACAAAAACAAACTGTGAAGCTAAAGGCTATGTGCCCTACAAACAAAGACAACTTCCCACAAAGACAGGTGGGAAAAAAAAGGGCTACCTAAGTATGGTTCTCAATCAGAGACAACAATAGACAGCTGCCTCTGATTGAGAACCACACCCGGCCAAACAAAGAAATAGAAAACATAGAAATAAAGAAACTAGAATGCCCACCCTAGTCACACCCTGGCCTAACCAAAATAGAGAATAAAAGCCTCTATGGCCAGGGCGCGACAATAATAAACAAAACTATGACTGAATGTGCCTCCATGAAGAATCCCCTCCCCAATTGGTCCTCCCCCCACCTCTCAACCACAAAACACAATAATGATAATAATAATAGAAATTAAAACACAAAAAAGATATAGCAAGGTATATATACACACACATATGTACAGTACATATACAGATTCACAGGACATCTCTTTTCCTACATCTGTCACACCCTGACCTTAGAGAGCCTTTTTATTTCTCCATTTGGTTAGGTCAGGGTGTGATTTGGGTGGGCATTCTAGTCTGTCTATTTCTTTGTTGGCCTAGTATGGTTCCCAATCAGATTGGTTTACCGTTGTCTCTGATTGGGGATCATACTTAGATAGCCCTTTTTCCCACCTTCAGTTTGGGATCTTGTTTTTGTATTGTTGCGGTTTAGCGCTACAGAGCTTTTGTTGTTTTTTTCTTGGTGTTCATTAATAAAGGAATGATGTACGCCTATCACACTGCACCTTGGTCTAATTCCAAGAACGGACGTAACATCAGCTATGCAGGTGATATTTCCACCTGGATGACATTACATAATCAGCAAGACGGAGATGCTCTCCATCTGAGGGAATGCCTGCCCATTCTTAGATGTTAGATCATCCGAAATAATCACGTCATTTACATTCCAGCCCTTGTCAGCTCCAGATTTGACTACTTCAACTCACACCCTTCTGGAATTCCTGCATTCTCAGATTCCCATCTGTTATTAATCTCTACATTGTAATCAAGTGTTTCAAAATTCTGTACTTTAATTAACATGAACAGTTGAAGTCGGAAGTTTACATACACTTCCGAAAATTCTTGTTAACAAACTATAGTTTTGGCAAGTCGGTTAGGATATCTACATTGTTTATGACAAGTAATTTTTCCAACAATTGCTTACAGACAGATTATTTCACAAAATGCAATCACAATTCCAGTGGGTCAGAGGTTCACATACACTAAGTTGACTGTGCCTTTAAACAGCTTGGAAAATTCCAGAAAAAGACGTCATGGCTTTAGAAGCTTCTGATTGGCTAATTGACATCATTTGAGTCAGTTGGAGGTGTACCTGTGGTTGTATTTCAAGCCCTACCTTGAAAATTGTAGACCTTCCCAAGTCTGGTCCAGCCTTGGGATCAATTTCCAAATGCCTGAAGGTACCACGTTCATCTGTACAAACAATAGTACGCAAGTATAAACACCATGGCACAACGCAGCCGTCGTACCACTTAGGAAGGAGACGCGTTCTGTCTCCTAAAGATGAACGTACTTTGGTACAAAAAGTGCAAATCAATCCCAGAACAACAGCAAAGGACCTTGTGAAGATGCTGGAGGAAACGGGTACAAAAGTATTTATATCCACAGTAAAATTAGTCCTATATCGACATAACCTGAAAGGCCGTTCAGCAAGGAAGAAGCAACTGCTCCAAAACTGCCACAAAATAAGGCAGACTACAGTTTGCAACTGCACATGGGGACAAAGATAGTACTTTTGGGTGAAATGTCCCCTGGTCTGATGAAACAAAAATAGAACTGTTTGGCAAAATTGACGATTGTTATGTTCAGAGGAACAAGGGGAGGATTGCAAGCCAAACACCACCATCCCAAAAAGCATGGGGGTGGCAGCATCATGTTGTGGGGTGCTTTTCTGCAGGAGGGACTGCTGCACTTCACAAAATAGATGGCATCATGAGAAATTAATATTCTGTGGATATATTGAAGCAACATCAAGACATTGGTCGCAAATGGGTCTTCTAAATGGACAATGACACCAATCATACTTCCAAAGTTGTGGCAAAATGGCTTAAGGACAATAAAGTCAAGGTATTGGAGTGGCCATCACAAAGCCCTGACCTCAATCCTATAGAACATTTTTGGGCAGAACTGAAAAAGCATGTGCGAGCAAGGAGGCCGACTAACCTGACTCAGTTACACCAGCTCTGTCAGGAGGAATGGGCCCAAATTCACCCAACTTATTGTGGGAAGCTTGTGGAAGGCTACCCAAAACATTTCACCCAAGTTAAACAATTTAAAGGCAATGGTATCAAATACTAATTGAGTGTATGTAAACTTCTGACCCACTTGGAATGTGATGAAAGAAATAAAATCTGAAATAAAACACTCTATACTATTATTCTGACATTTTACATTCTTAAAATGAAGTGGTGAATTTTTACAAGGATTAAATGTCAGGGATTGTGAAAAACTGAGTTTAAATGTCTTTGGCTAAGGTGTATGTAAACTTCCGACTTCAACTGTATGTTCAGATCATTCCTGAGAGAGAAGTGTAGTAATATCTCCAGATGGGCGTGTGGTACCCTTCCTCACCCATGCCAACAAGATGTTACTTCTTGTGGGATCTTTGCCTTGAAAGTAAGAATGAGAGTATAGGTAATGCACAATTAACCTACTGAAAATATACTGACTAAAAGGCAAAACAGAATTGTCAAATTATAGTAGTCACGTTCGCTAGAATAAATGTCAGACCAAAGCGCAGCAGATGTTGAGTTCCACATTACTAATAGAAAGTGAAACTAAGCAAAGACAAAAACAAATAAACAACAAACTAACAACAAACCGTAACAGAGATTCTACGTGCACTAACTCAAAACAATTTCCCATAAACATAGGTGGGAAAAACAGCTACTTAAATATGGTCCCCAAATTAGAGACAACGATTACCAGCTGCATCTAATTGGGAATCATACACAATTACCAACATAGAAAAACATATCTAGAACCCCACATAGAAATAATAAACTAGACTATGTGGGGTTCTAACACCCCAGTCACGCCCTGACCTACTCTACCCTATAGCTGTGTCGTTGTATACTTGCAAATTATTATCTTTCCTCTAACAATTTTGTTGTGGAAAACTGAAATGCTCGTCGCATTTTTCTCCCATTTTGCTGAATTTGTTTTGAAGGAGGAGTCGATTGTCTTTTCAAATACGGACAAAGATGTTAACATCATGAGAGAAGAAATAGCAGTCACTCTCCTCCAAAACACTGTTATGTTCATTTTCTAATTTAATATAATTATAGATTAAAAACACATTTATATGGATCTTTCAAGGTTCTTTGATCCAACGACTAGAGGGCCACTAAAACACATGTATTTAAATAATTTTGTTACAAGAAACCTATACTATTCCCTTGTTCTCTGTTCCCCGTTTTGTCAGAAAAATACATGTAAAGATGTGTAGACTACTTGACATTATGTTTTGCTAGATGACCTGAGCCAGCTGTGCTACTTCTGTGGGGAGGTGAACAATAATGAGGAAGACACTAACTGTGTGAAAACTAACTGCTTGTTCACTTCTAAAAGGCAAATTTTTATGAGTACAAACTTGTATAAGCAGTAATATTTCTAAAAGGTAGTATTTTCCGCTTTGTCTGATAATTAAATATATGGTAATTCAAAAAAATGTATTTAAAGTTTTAAATATATTAACATTTTTCATCATACATTTCAGATTGGCTGTGACTGCTGCCCATGATGGTTCCACCAGTCCTGTATGAAAACCATCCCATCATTGGAGGATTATGTCTGCGCTGCCTGTGAGGACTAGGTTAGGCTTGAGGTCCAGGCGACGGTATCACCTGGAAAACTATCTGTAAAAAGTGGACGAAATGTTCAGTCGAGCTGTTGCAACTTTCTAATTTGTTTATGTTATTTATTGTCTTTTAATATGTCATTTTATATCTTATTAGGCAAATATTTACATTTGTATTTCATATTTAATGTTTGTTAACAAACTAACTTTCTGTGAGGTTTTTGTGTTATTGTGTGATAAAATGTGTGTATTATCTTTAATTTCTTAAAGATTACAAATTGTATATGTTTCTTTATAATCTAATTTTGCTTTCTGTGGCACACAATAGTGGTTAACATGACCAAAATGGGGGGGGGGGGGGGTTGAAAGAGAATTTCAGCAGGCAAGAAAATAGCCTTGCCAAAACTCCCCTCCCCCCTTTTAATTCCCTTAATTTTGTGGCTAGAGTCAAGTACTTTCTGTGGCACACATCAGAGTCAAATACTTTCTATAGAACAAACTTCACATCAGGATAGTTAACCAAAATGAATAACTAATGTATGTGTGTTATATTAAACAGAGGGAGTAAAATGTAGGTAAGCAATAAACATTTTAGAACAACTATTAGTCGAATAAGACACGGGAGAGAGGACAAATTTTGGCAAAGAGATTTATTTATAGACTAATACACTTGAAACAAATAGCCAAACCGAAAATCTGCAGACATTACTAGTGTCTCCCACGCGATCAAACCGACAAAATAATTTAATGAAATGCAGCCTAACATGATCAGAAATCTCAACTAACAATCAAGTAGCAGCAATGAAGAATTGAGTGCGTGCGAGTTTCGCGAAGGGGTGAGAGTTCTGGTAGGGGGGTTAGCTTTTCGGGACAACACCTGAACAAAACAGTCCAAAATGGAGAGGTGCCGGATCCCAGCAGTGTGTGGACCATATTAATTCCTTAGTGATGTGGACACAGAGGAATTTGAAGGTCTCAACCCGCTCCACCACGGCCCCATCAACATTATCAGTCTGCTACTGATAATAATAAAACAATTATTCAAGCCAATCCAGTGTCCATAAGCTATTTCACTTTATATATGGAAGCTATTTAGATTGATGACTTTTTTGTAGTATATGGAAGCTTGACTGGCACAGAACAGCCCCCCACCCCTGAATCTATCCTCAATCTACTACCAGGGTCTTTGTAGTCTGAGCCAGACCCACATCTGCCCTGAACATATGCTCCATTCTAATGAGAAACAGGTGTATTGTGACCCAAAATTCTGGAGCCTCAGCTCCCAAAGCCCAATTTAACACAAATGTATCGCCATTTAAACTCCAACTCAATTCCATTTCAATAACAAACAGATACATGTTGGTTTACCTCCATCTAATTCCAAAATGTGGGACCATTTCTCAATGTGCATGCTACAAGCTTTCCTACTTCTGTAGGCCCAAATATTTTTCCTTCTGTTGTTTTGACATGCCAAGGGATTTCCTCAGCTGTACACACGTTATGCAGTATGCATTGACTTCTATGAACAGTCCTCAATGTATAACAGTCCCACCTGGGATGGAAATATACATTTCTCAGGTTACCAGGGGTGTATTCAGTGAGATGAAACATTTAGAACGCTGAAGATAAATATGTAATGAATAGAGCTTACAACATTTAGTATTATACATGACAGACCATAAACTGTGACAGACAGACAATCATAGTGTATGTTCTATAACCGTCGGTAACATTTGTCTGAATCTTCTGTAACATTGTACTCTTTTGAACAGGTCCCAGCCTCCTAATGTAATGAGGAGAAATGTTATACTCACCATGGCCAGGTCAAGGTGAAAGGTCAGGACCAGCAGGCAGAGCAGGTTTATAGTCAGGTGCATTGTGGTCAAGATGGCAGGCTGACCACGGGAGAAAGGAGTTTCTAACAGGTCAATTCATCTGTTATACCACTTGTATATCAAATGTAAATAAAAAAATCTTAGCATTTAAACAATATCCTTTGAAATTATTTTTATGCATAGACTGTAAAACAACCGAAGTTACGGAGGAGTGAAAGACAAATACAACTTTCAGATTGTCAATTTATCCATAAATGCTTGGATAACAGACACATATTTCTTAATTATCTCCTTCCCTAATGCAGCTCATTTATTGTAATTTCCCTCCATTATTTAACAGTCATTCCAATAATGTAGAATAAAACAATGAAGCTCAGTCAGAAGAAAGCAATAATTTCCCATTACTGTACTGTAGAAGCCAGATTGAGTTACATGGAGAGGACATTAGACATCAACAGAGGAAGTCATTATATGGAACAAGTCATGTTCCTCCACTGCTTCAAAAATCTTACCAGTTTCACTTGCTTCTGTCCTCCGTTGCTATTTTCCTTGTTCTCCTGCGTCTTGCCAGCTGCATAGCTTTCCCTCTCCTTTTCACACACCTTTTGAAGGTATCTGTTTTTATGGTCCAAATCTGCTCCCATACTTTCTCTCTCCTTTTATTTGATTGTCTATTTTTACATTTTCACCTTATCTCTCCCTCCTCCCTTCTTTCTGCCTCCTCCTCTTACCGAAATGTTCTCTCACTTCAGTTCACATTATCCCCCTGTTGAGAGGCCACATCAGCAGACCCAAAATACTCAGAGCAAAATACTTCAGTCATTAGGCAGTCAATCAATTAGACAAAAACAGAAAATGCTATTTAAGACATAGGTAAAGGTAACTATTGTGAGAGAGTGTATGAATAGGGCTTAACTGAACCTATGATTTAAAAAAAGAGGAAGAGAGTGAGTGAATGAGTGAGAGAGATGGAGGAGAGCAAGAGACAGAGAGAGAGACAGAGACAGAGAGACAGAGAGACAGAGAGACAGAGAGACAGAGAGACAGAGAGACAGAGAGATTTATTGGCTGAGCCCATGTGTTCTCTGGCCTGTAAATATGTCTGTGAACGAGTGCCAACCTCAATGAGAACCAGTTTCCCTTCCTTACAAACCGGTCATCGTGCACACCTCAAATACACTGCAGAGGTGAATGGGGATAATAGCAACGTTTGTATGTTCAGTGTTGTGAAAGAATAAAGCCCATAGCAATTACTATCCTCCATTTTCAGAGAACCTCATAGGTATGAACATACATTTATCTTCATCAATCCTCATAAAGGAACAAACTTTACACAGTTTGTCAGGGCTGAAGATACTGATGTAGGGAGGGAAGCTCCCGCTTAGCCCAGTCCAAGCTCTTCTCTGTCATGGCACCTTAATGGTGGAACCAGCTTCCCTCACATCAGAGTCCCTGCCTATCTTCCGAAAACATCTACATCTGAAACCCTACCTCTCTAAGAGTATCTTAAATAATCTCATAGCAACCCCCCTCTCGTACCCCCCCAACACACAAAAAAAGCCTTTTGTGAACTAACACTCGTACTTGACTCTTTTCCCCTCTACTAGCACTGACTTTACTGATAGCTACTTTTATTGAGGAAAAATGTACTTACTATGACTGTGATATGTGGTTGTCCCACCTAGCTATCTTCAGATGAATGCACTATAAATTACTAAAATGTAAAAAATGTGGAGAATGACTTACTGAGTAGGCCGCAGGGGTATTCAACTCTTACCCTACGAAGTCCAAAGCCTGCTGGTTTTCTGTCTTACTTAATAAGTAATAGCACACAGCTGGTGTCCCAGGTCTAAATCAGTCCCTGATTCGAGGAGAACAATGAAAAAATGCAGTGGAACTGGCTTCAAGGTCCAGAGTTGAATTTGAGGGAGCTAGGGTATCAATGTCAGGAGAAGCTTAACACTGTCACCTAGTGGCCATTATGATGCACGACTGCTATATTTTGGGGGAACTAATTTGTTGATGGTACTGTCTGTATACAGTACATGGTCCAACAGCAGAACCTCAATTATTATTCCAAACTTTGAGTTAGCTAACCTAATTTCTCTATTTTCTTTCTGAATTAAAAGCTCTCAGATTTCTCACTAGATTAAAATGTCATGACCTTCTGAAACTTCAAACGCATGATCGTCAAATGGGATTTGAGAGCCAACGAGTGGAAAAAAAAACATGTACTGTCATCCCTCTGAAAACCGTTCAGAGTTTGTGTGAGAGAGTGGTTGTGTGAGTGTGTGAGTGAGAGAAATTCTTCAATCCCTTATTTCCATGATTACATGTATTTTTTGCAAATTTTATATACACCCTACACTCTGATAACACATTATGGTAGCATAAGCCTGCTATCTATACTGTAGCAGTTTATATCCCAAAATGTGCACAAAACCTGAGACCAGTGAGCGCGCGCACCTTTACTGAGGGCGGGAGGAAAGTATGACAGCTGGCTTCAGCGTCGAAGCTGGGTGAGGGCTGAAAAACAGGTAGCCTATTTATTTAAATGAATATAAAGATAGGCCTACAACATTTCCAAAGCCTTGTACTTCTGCTATCGCACCGGTCAAACGGTCGTTTTATGAAACAAACAATTTGCACCACTTATTATCGTACACGTTGAGATTAGAGGTGTCGCCAAGCCAGGTGACTTCGGCGCGCTCCGCAAAATCGAGTAGAAATTGATGTTTTTGAAATGATACAAAATCATGCATTTCTTCTGGGAATTCGGCCGAACTGTAATGTAGGATTTAATTTTCATCGAAAACGTTTGTTTTCTGGTGGACATTTCAGTTACTTCACGGCACGTCCACGTGGATACATTGATTCTCTGCATGAGATAATTTGACTTTATCGTTACATTGTAGCCTATCGGTGTTGACAGCGCGTAATACTCCGCTGTAGTTTGCGTTTATCTTCGCCACACTGCAACCTGGGGATATTTAAAATGTTCTTTACATTAGGCCTATTGCAATAGTTGAATTGGAACCACATTTCAACGTTAATATAATTAACAACATGAATAGGCTAGTAGGCTTTGAGAAAAGGCGGTTTAAATCCTCTTTCTGCCAATTGTGTTAGTATTTCCACTTATTGTTAACATTCTAAAGAAAACTGTTCTTATATAGAGAAACAAACTTGGTGATAACAAAAGGATTACTTCAACTTCAGGACAGTAGCCACTTCCTTCATCTGACAATTATCTTCTTTGGAATGTGGACCCAGTAAACATTTAACTCTGCCCTTCCAGGTAAGAGTCAATATCACACTTTTTCTAATCACTATGCTATTTCAAAATCCTACCATATTGTACCTCAAATGAATCTGTTTACACTGTTGTAATTTTCTTTATCCATGGTTTTCTGCACATGTCTCCTGTCATATGGAAAGAGGAGATACTGTATATAGACATAATATTAACATGATAACAACAATAACATGTCAGTAAGTCATTATTAAAGGTTAGCCCTTAAGACCTTCTGTAGAAGAGTAAATCATATGAAGTACAATACATGGGCAACTTGTCAATGAGGTTACATTTGCCATTTACTCAAAGACATATGATATTTTCTGAAATGTCCATAGTATCAAAACTTGAGTCAATGCAATGGCTCATATGGTTGTTCTCCTGTCTCTCTTGACTGTTGTGTTTAGTCACTATTTTTGACTTGCGCTGTTAGAGCTCAGAGCTTAAAAATGTAACTGTACCCTGCAATTACATCTGCGACCCTGCGCATTTGACTATTAAACTCATCTAATATAATCTATTCAGACAGTCTGCTGGGTCTAGCCATGATTCACAACTCACGTCGACCTACTATGCTCTCATCCGTCAACCGAGCATCCTATGGCCAATAGTAAAATCGCTCTCTCTCCCTACTGCTCACCAGCCATGCAGAAGACGCACCATGTTTTATGCAACGTTATAACCCTGGGGGTGTGTCTCAAAACATCTCCTGGAAAAGTTATTTTACCATGAATGTTTATGTTATGCTTAGATATTTATGTAATAGTGCTATAAAAAGAACCGAGGGATTTATGTAATTTGTCAGTTCATTGATGGATAAATAAGAGTATTTCATTCAAGCTTTTGAATTAGTTTATAGTGTGAGTTTCACAATTATAGGGTTATAAGTGTCTTGAATTTTGGTTCACATTTGTATAAGAGAGCACCAAATACACATGATCCCGATACACAATCTACCAAGACCTGTTATTCTCGATTGACACTTGACACTGTCTGCCAAGTGAAATAGATAACCGAGACAGTGCTAAGCTGCCTGTATCATCACCTCATATCTACTAGTGAGCTGGACATATATTGATGCTCTGGTGGATGTTTTCTCTTCCACTTCCACATATCTCCGTGTGTGTTCCCCTGGCACCTGTTTGTGTAGGCCCCATCCTGCTTCTGCGTTGGCTATGTTGTGTTTACGACCACACTACCCCACAACAGCTGACTGTCTCCACTGAGGGTCTGCCCATGTAGGACCTCCCCCAACCTGTAGTATTAGGGTCTCTCTCATTGGGTGTGTCTGTTTGTGTGTGTCTGTGTATATATGTGCATGCATTTCTCATACCCACAGTCTTTCATTGGCAGTGTGTGAAACCGTATCACATACCAGTCAGATCCAGTAATCGTGGTGTCCTTGAAAACTGTCTAGTTGAGCAGATAAGATATCAATATTAGAGTCAAGAGTTTACTTGAATTAGCAATGAATAACAGAGCAGTTTAATGTTGGTCTCATCTCCTTTATTGCCAGATTGTCCTGACAGTGTAATCTCATGTCTGTTGTTTTTCATTGTATTGTGGTTTAGCAATGTGTTATAACATTTCTATATCAATTTAATGTCTGACTGCAGAGAGGCCTTGGGTAGCAGGGCTCAATGGAAGACCGGGTGTGTGTCTGTGTGCGTAGCGTACATGTATGTGTTTGTTTCACTTTCTAGGACTAGTGAACAATCAATGCCAGAGTGGCTCACAAACCACACTCTGTAATGATACAACCCAGAAGAGCTGGTTGTGATGTGGGTTTGATATGACTTAGACAGTGGTCTGATCTGTTTCTCCCTTTATCCACACTCTAACTATGAGGCCGATCATTACAGCTTTATTTAGCCATGCTTATTAATCGTATCTGACCATTGGGCTGTGTTTCGCAGTCCGGTGGAAGGTGTGTGTGCCACTGTTCTGAATCTTTCATTCACATTATTAGCAACATGTAATCCCATATTTGTTTAACATAAATTCGTAATATACAGACTGTCTGAATGTACAATTGGACTTTCCACTAGCCAAAAGCAACACTGTGGCATGGATGTGAAGGGCTTGTGTGCACTCAAGTGTGATGGGTACGATTATGCAACTCTGATTGGGAGCTCCAGGTGTGGAGAGTGTTTTTAATCATAAGATGTTTAAGAGCCTCATTGGATTTGTTACCTAGGGGTTACTAATACTGGCAGACAGGTGTGTTGTATGAATGGGAATGTATGATATTTACACAGTGTATGTGTATTCTGAGGATAGACACAGGGCATCAGCATGACGTGTCCCACCTCAAGTCAAATTTTTCCTGGCATGTGGACTGGCTGCCATCTTGGCTCTAATGTGTTTGGATGACAAGCAGCATACAGTGCATTCAGAAAGTATTCACACCCCTTGACCTTTCCACATTTTGTTGTGTTACAACATACATTTGAAATTTATTAAATTGAGATGTGTTGTCACTGGCCTACACACAATACCCCGTAATGTGAAAGTAGATTTTTGTGGGGAATTTTTACAAATTAATAAAAAATGAAAAGCTGAAGGTCTTGAGTCAATAACTATTCAACCCATTTGTTATGGCAAGCCAAAAATAGTTCAGGAGTACAAATGTGTTTAACAAGTCACATGATAACTTGCATGTGCAATAATCGTGTTTAGCATGATTTTTGAATGACTACCTCATCACTGTACCCCACACATACAATTTTCTATAAGGTCTCTCAGTCAGGCAGTGAATTCAAACTCAGATTCAACCACAAAGACCAAGGAGGTTCTCCAATGCCTCGCAAAGAAAGGAACCTTGGTAAAAAAAAAAGAAGACACTTACAGGGGTTAATGGTTATAGGAGAAAACTGTGGATGGATCAACAACATTGTAGTTATTCCACAATACTAGCCTAATTGACAGAGTGAAAAGGAAACCTGTACAGAATAACAATATTTAAAAACATGCGTTCTATTCTGCTTATGGACTGCTGCACTCTAAACTGGTGTTTTTTTAGTGTGTGTGTCTGTGAACCATGTCCCATATGACAGAATTATTCTGCAAGAGCTTTAGTAAGCTGGCTTTGGTTTTGTGCACTGTAAACTGCTCAGTCATTCCAATTCCAAACATAACAATTCCACCTACTGTAAACTGCTGATATCCTGTCGTGGAAATTTCCTCTATTTACCAAATCATGAGCGCAAACCACACACAAGTCAGAGTTAGTTATCAAAGTTAATCTTTAATTATATGAGCTTTATCACAACCCTGTGACTCTCAGATAAATTCAGTGTCTCTCAATGAATTCTCTGAGAGCCCCCTCTCATTGCAGCTGAGTTCCTTTAATAGCAAAAAACACTCATAGTCAGACAGCATAGACATAATAAATCGTTCAGCTTTGTCTCCTTACTCAAACCCCAGAACCATAAACCAATCCTCCATATCAACAGGCATATATCAAATTGTCATTTAGATACAACCAACTCTAAATACAACCAATCCTATCTTGACAATATCACAGAGACACACTGACTGGCACACAGACATTGTGGAGCCAAGAGATACACGCTTGACCTCTCCCCTCTCTCTAGCCCAAACAACTTAGTCTTGACATAGAACAGATACTGCAAACCCTGCCACAGTATTATACAAAAATATCATTCTTGATGAGAAGTAATTTACAAACATATGATGAATATAAAACATCTTACATATGTTACCAACAAATTCTGATTATTCCACGACAATCCTCAAAGAGTTTGTTTCGGATATGCCAAGCACTCTATCAGATGGGATCTAACCTAACACTAACAATGTGGTCTTGAACACTTTGATATCACTTCTTTATGAGACAGTGACATTTGAAACCAGTGCTGTCCTGTTCACAGCCCAACAGTATGCCCCTCTTTTCTCCTGGCTATAGACATGGAAATTACATTCAAACACACCATTTGCATAGTCGGTTCTTCTAGCCTCTAACATAAGTGGAACATCCGCCTGCATGTTATCAGATAAGGACAACACGTCTATAGATAAGGAGCAGGATATATACATATTGCTGCTCTTTCCTTGACAGACTGACCAGGTGATTCCAGGTGAAAGCTATGATACCTTATTGATGTCACCTGTAAATCCACTTCAATAATTTTTAAGCCTTGAGAAAATTGAGACATGAATTGTATATGTGTGGCATTCAGAGGGTGAATGGGAAAGACAAAAATATTTAAGTACCTTTGAACAGGGTATGGTAGTAAGTGCCAGCGCACCGGTTTGAATGTGTCAAGAACTGCAACGCTGCTTGGTTTTTCATGCTCAACAGTTTCCTCTGTATCAAGAATGGTCCAACACCCAAAGGACATCCAGCCAACTTGACACAACTGTGGGAAGCATTGGAGTCAACATGGGCCAGCATCACCGTGGAGCGCTTTTGACACCTTGTAGTCCATGCTCCGACGAATTGATGCTGTTCTAGGGGAAAAAGAGGGTATAACTCAATATTAGGAAGGTGTTCCTAATGTTTTGTGTATAGAGGAAGTTAATCCTGTGCTGCAGTCAGAGGGGTTGAATCCGTCAGGAGAGAGAGCTATTAAAAGACTAGCCCTACTATTTTAAACACATCGTGGACTAAGGAGCTTTAAGGTACAGTGCCTTGTGAAAGTATTCGGCCCCCTTGAACTTTGCGACCTTTTGCCACATTTCAGGCTTCAAACATAAAGATATAAAACTGTATTTTTTTGTGAAGAATCAACAACAAGTGGGACACAATCATGAAGTGGAACGACATTTATTGGATATTTCAAACTTTTTTAACAAATCAAAAACTGAAAAATTGGGCGTGCAAAATTATTCAGCCCCCTTAAGTTAATACTTTGTAGCGCCACCTTTTGCTGCGATTACAGCTGTAAGTCGCTTGGGGTATGTCTCTATCAGTTTTGCACATCGAGAGACTGACATTTTTTTCCCATTCCTCCTTGCAAAACAGCTCGAGCTCAGTGAGGTTTGATGGAGAGCATTTGTGAACAGCAGTTTTCAGTTCTTTCCACAGATTCTCGATTGGATTCAGGTCTGGACTTTGACTTGGCCATTCTAACACCTGGATATGTTTATTTTTGAACCATTCCATTGTAGATTTTGCTTTATGTTTTGGATCATTGTCTTGTTGGAAGACAAATCTCCGTCCCAGTCTCAGGTCTTTTGCAGACTCCATCAGGTTTTCTTCCAGAATGGTCCTGTATTTGGCTCCATCCATCTTCCCATCAATTTTAACCATCTTCCCTGTCCCTGCTGAAGAAAAGCAGGCCCAAACCATGATGCTGCCACCACCATGTTTGACAGTGGTGATGGTGTGTTCAGGGTGATGAGCTGTGTTGCTTTTACGCCAAACATAACGTTTTGCATTGTTGCCAAAAACTTCAATTTTGGTTTCATCTGACCAGAGCACCTTCTTCCACATGTTTGGTGTGTCTCCCAGGTGGCTTGTGGCAAACTTTAAACAACACTTTTTATGGATATCTTTAAGAAATGGCTTTCTTCTTTCCACTCTTCCATAAAGGCCAGATTTGTGCAATATACGACTGAATGTTGTCCTATGGACAGAGTCTCCAACCTCAGCTGTAGATCTCTGCAGTTCATCCAGAGTGATCATGGGCCTCTTGGATGCATCTCTGATCAGTCTTCTCCTTGTATGAGCTGAAAGTTTAGAGGGACGGCCAGGTCTTGGTAGATTTGCAGTGGTCTGATACTCCTTCCATTTCAATATTATCGCTTGCACAGTGCTCCTTGGGATGTTTAAAGCTTGGGAAATGTTTTTGTATCCAAATCCGGCTTTAAACTTCTTCACAACAGTATCTCGGACCTGCCTGGTGTGTTCCTTGTTCTTCATGATGCTCTCTGCGCTTTTGACAGACCTCTGAGACTATCACAGTGCAGGTGCATTTATACGGAGACTTGATTACACACAGGTGGATTGTATTTATCATCATTAGTCATTTAGGTCAACATTGGATCATTCAGAGATCCTCACTGAACTTCTGGAGAGAGTTTGCTGCACTGAAAGTAAAGGGGCTGAATAATTTTGCACGCCCAATGTTTCAGCTTTTGATTTGTTAAAAAAGTTTGAAATATCCAATAAATGTCGTTCCACTTCATGATTGTGTCCCACATGTTGTTGATTCTTCACAAAAAAATACAGTTTTATATCTTTATGTTTGAAGCCTGAAATGTAACAAAAGGTCGCAAAGTTCAAGGGGGCCGAATACTTTCGCAAGGCACTGTATGTATTGAATCCAACTGCATTATTTTTACTTAACCTTCATTTTATTAGGGAGTCATACTAAGACCAAGGTCTCTTTTACAGATGAGCTCTGAACAAAAATATTAACACAATATGTAAAGTGTTGGTCCCATGTTTCATGAGCAGAAATTAAAGATCCCAGATGCACAAAACGCTTATTTTTTAAATTTGTTTTGCACAAATTTGTTTACATCCCTGTTAGCTAGCATTTCTCCATCCACTTGACAGGTGTGGCATATGAATAAGTGCAATTGGCATGTTGACTGCAGGAATGTCCACCAGAGCTGTTGCTAGATGATTGAATGTTAATTTCTCTGCTATAAGCTGCCTCTAACGTCGTTTTAGAAAATTTGTCAGTACCTCCAACCTCCCTCACAACCACAGACCACGTGTTACCACACCAGCCCAGGACCTCCACATCTGGCTTCTTCACCTGCGGGATTGTCTGAGACCAGCTACCCAGAAAGCTGGTGAATCTGAGGACTATTTCAGTCTGTAATAAAGCCCAATTTGCTGGGCCTGGGTCCCCATTGCTTTGCCACAGTCATGTGAAATCCATAGATTTGGGCCTAATTTATATATTTAAATTGACTGATTTCCTTATGTACTGTCCTCCATATGCGTTACTGTGCATAAAATATGTCTGGTGCATGCTGTCTGACAGTAGTGCCAGCCCTTACAGTTGCTGATTTTTGCCACTGTAGTGATGTTGAAGAGACAAGCGATGTGGACGAGGTGAGTGATTGCACGAGTCAGCAACTTCCACATGGAGAATCTTGAAAAGCGTAAGGATCCAAGCTGCTTGTGTGAAGTTGTTTTCTTCAGTGTGGACACTTGGGGGTGAACGTCAGCATCTGAGGAGGGGTTGATGAGATCAAAAGCGTCCCTTTCAAGACTGAGAGACTGGCATGTCAGAAACGCTGGGCCAGAGAACCAGGTTGTGTCTGAGAGGTGACCTGCAGGGATGAATCTCGTTGCATGATCTGCAGTGTTATGATATGTAGGTACATAGCACCACTGTTCTGGACTGGTAGATCTCCTTATCCGATGGACTCGATTGCTGAAATAGATGTAGAAACAACGGGTCTCATTGTATATGTAGACTAACACCTCCTCTGTGTCTGTGTGGAAGGTTGTATCATCAAGCTCAATGTCTATTTCTGAGATGATGAGCTCGGCCAACTCATCTGCCAATACTGCTGCGCAGAGTTCCAACCTTGGAATCGTGTGTTCTGGGTGTGGCGTCAGTTTTGCTTTACCCATAACAAAGCCCATGTGACTCAATCCTTTGACGTCTGTCACTTTGAGGTAGGCAACTGCCACTATTGCCTTCGGGGATGCATCCGAGAATATGCATAGGTCTCTTCATCACGCTTCTGAAGGTGAGAACTTAGTGTAGGCCCTAGGGATATGGAGGTTACATAGCTCTTTCAAAGACTCTCTCCATGCAACCCATGGCTCCACCATTTCTTGAGGCAGGGGGAGTGTCATTCGCCGTTGGCCATTGTGAGCTCCCTGAAAATAGACTTGCCTTGAATGGTGACAGGGGCCACAAATCCCAGTGGGTTGTACAGACTGTTGATAGCACTCCTCGGCGTGTGAAGGACTTCTCATCTTCAGCTACCTTGAAGGTGAAACTCTTGGTCCTGAGGTCCCAGTTGAGACCAAAGCTGCGCTGCATAGGCCGAGTGTCTGACCCTATGTCGAAATCTTTGAGGTTGTTTGCGTGATCTTGAGATGGAAATGCTTCCATTACCTCCTTCTTGTTCGAGGCAATCTTGTGTAACCTCAGATTAGAGTTCGCGAGAATCTCTTGTCTTCTCTTGAGCAGCGTGCAAGTGCAACTGCATCATGGACTGTAGGAAATTACTTTAAGCCATCATCAACATAGAAGTCACGTTCCAGAAACTGTCTGACATCAGGATTGTAATCTGGTTCTCCTTGTTGAACAGACTGTCTGAGGCCGTAGATGGCCACTGCTGGAGAGGGACTTTTGCCGAAGACATGGACTGTCATGCGGTAGTCGATAATGTCTTTGGACAAGTCGTTGTCCTGGAACCACAGAAATTTCAGGAAGTTACGGTCTTCTTCTTTCACCAGGAAACAGTGGAACATTTGTTGAATATCTGCTGTCACAGCGACAGATTCCTTACGGAAACGAGTAAGCACACCAAGGAGTGTGTTGTTGAGATCGGGCCCAGTCATGAGAACATCATTGAGGGACACTCCATCTTATTGGGCACTAGAGTCAAAAACCGCACGGATTTGACCAGGCTTCTTTGGGTGATAGACACCAAATGTAGGTAGGTACCACCGTTCTTCTTCTTCTTTCAGGGGCGGAGCCTCTTCAGCATGACCATTCTCAAAAATCTTCTCCATGAAAGGGACAAAGTGGTCTTTCATCTCG
This sequence comes from Oncorhynchus mykiss, assembly GCF_057628025.1. Taxonomy (NCBI): domain Eukaryota; kingdom Metazoa; phylum Chordata; class Actinopteri; order Salmoniformes; family Salmonidae; genus Oncorhynchus; species Oncorhynchus mykiss. The sequence goes on along the minus strand of NC_143044.1, from coordinate 17,880,543 downwards.
GGCTTCCTAAGGAAGTTGCATCTGAGGGAGGAGAAGAGTTTCAGCACTAAAGGTCTATTGTCAGGGAGACGACGTCTTGGTGACTCAAATGGTAATGTTGCTGTTGCTGTCGTCCTTCCTGATCCCTTCCTTCATGATTTTCAGAAATGAGCTGTCCTCGATGGAGAAGTCCACTTTATTGTTATCTCTAGTTTGCTGGAACACATTGCAGCCAAAGTGAACTTCCTCTTTGTCGCAAGGAATACTTTTGTAGCAGCATAATGCAGGTTGATCGGGAGCTTGGGCCTTCCGGAATCTTTCTTTCACCAAGAAGAGGTTGGCACGTGGCTTGAAGAGAGTAGGGCATCCTTTCTCCAAAGTGTTTGTGTAAAAGGTACTCACGGAGAGAGGCTTGTGAATGCTCCCCATGTAGACATTGCATATTATGACCCATCCGAGCTCAAGCTTCTGGGCGTATGGTGAGTCATGGGGCCCATTAACTTGCTTGCGCACCTTATGGACTGATAATGTTTCTTCCAAGAAGGAGCATGATGGGAGCCTTCGGTTCGATTTCTGGGATGAGGTGAGCAAGGCGTTTCAGGTGAGTATAGTGGAGCGCTGTCTCTGGAGTTAGGATCTCAGATCGGTTGTTCGGGATGTCATTACACTCGATGAGAGTTGGCAGCGGAAGACTGACTTGCCCATCCATTGATTCTACCTGGTTGGCTCTTCTTGGCTCTTCTTCCTACTGTCTCCATCACTCCAGCGCAGGTCGTAACGGAGTAGGGAGAGCTGGGGCCTTGTACCCTGAAGATATCGAAGAACTCAGAATGAACCAATGATCTGTTGCTTTGCTCATCGAGGATAGCATAGAATTTCACTGCTCTATCTCAGCAGCCTGTTGGGTAGATTTTGACAAGGCATATCTTAGAGCAAGACCTGCCGGTGAGGATCCCACCGCAGGAGGTGTGAGGTCTTCCTCCCCACAGTGCTCTGTAGGAATGTTCGATTTTTTGACCCAGGGGGGGTAGTCTTGGATGAAGGGCGGTATTATGACTCTCGCTCTCACATTCTGCGCAGCTAACGCTTGACTTGCAGTTCTTGGCAATGTGAAAAGATGATGAACAACATCTAAAGCATATGCCATTCTCTTTCAGGAAAGCCTTGCGTTGGACCAGTGGTTTCTCACAGAAGGCTTCCGTAAGGGGTGAGGCTTCTTGTGGATAGGGCACTGCCGTTCAGAGTTGTCAGCTTTCTTGATAGGCTTGTCTGAGTTGGAGATGGTGGGGGATACCTCTGTTTTGTGAACTGAGACTTCTCTCTGTCTGCTTTGCTTCCAGGGAACTTTGTCTGCTTTAGCAGGAACATCGGCAACAAGGTTGAAACTCGGTTCGGTCCTGATTCTGGCTTGCTGGATGACGAAGTCAACAAAGAAGGCAAAAGAAGGGAACGGAACATGGTAATGTTGCTTGTAGTTGGAACCAATGGAGATCCATTTCTCTTGTAACCCGAAGGGCAGTTTTTGGATTATAGGGTTAACACCTCGAGCTGTATCGAGAAAAGCTAGGCCTGTGAGGTCTCCTTTGGCCTTGGCAGACCGAAGCTCCATAAGCAAGTCGCGCAACTCTCTCAGCTTTGGGAAATCCTTGTTGGAGATCTTGTGAAATCCATCTATTTGTTTGGTGAGCGCACTCTCTGTCACCTCTGGTGAACCGTAGCATTCCCAAACCAACCTCAGACCTTGTTCTGGACGGTTTGCATGAACGGCTTGGAATTGTTGTATATGTTCAGCAGACTCCCTTCCAAGCCACTTAACCTAGAGTGAATAAATTGATCTTCTAGCTAAGTCTAAGCCTCTGATGGCGTTGTGAAAGGACTGCCAAGCCCTGTAGCTATCCAGTTGGTCAACAAATTGGGGTAGAACCGTGGTGATGAGCCCGTGACGAGCAAAGTACCTCACAAATTCGGTAAAGTTTAGGTTCTCACTTTGGGGGTCTTCACATGTGCTCTTGTAATGTGTAGCAGGTGGATGACTTCAGTCATTGTGCATACCTATTTGGGTCCAGCTGCTGTTCTGTCCTTCTTGAAGGGAAGGCCTCCGGATTAGGGAAGCGGCGGTCTACATCAGTAGTGGTGTCAACAGGAGGAGAACTGATCTCAGACTTGAGACATTGTAATAGGGTGTTACGTGCAGGCTCTGGCCTGGTATATCCCTGTCTTGTCTCTTCATCAGAGGACGGCTCCGCTCCTGTTATTGGCTTGGGAGTGTCGTAGGATTTAGCTTGCTCCATGAGATACTCCTTAGTTCGCTGTGTGGGTGGAGTCGAGCTTGAGTCGGCAGTTACTTTTCAGCAGCCTCAGTTTCTAGAGCAGCGGCCCCTAGAGCCTCAGTTTCAGCCGCTTCCTTTTCCTCTTCCAGCACATCCATTGATGCTTCTAATTGTGCTTTTTCTATTTTCATTCTCCTTTCTTTCTCCACAAAGGAGAGGTGAGTTTATGCAGCTTCTGCTTTTGCCCTTGCTGTGGCTGCTGCGGCTCCTGTAGGTGAGCTGCTTGAATGGTAGGATGAGGCTGAGGCTTGTGTCCTGGTCTTGAGGGTGGATGCCTGCTCCTCGGCCATTGTGTGTTGGATGTTGTCTGTACACTGCCGTAATTGTCATAGGCCTCTCTTGGCGTTGTGACGGGTTAGCAGTGTCTGTTGCTTGATCCAACTTGTGGTCCTGTCCACTAGAGAGCTGTCATTTCACTGTACTGTCCTCCGTATACGCTACTGTGCATATTTTGGCAGCAAGATAAATGCCTTCACATCAATAATCCTCAAAGCATGACCTCCGTGTTCACAAGATTTATTGAGTTTAAACAGCGCGAAACTGAAACACTAAGACAATAATGTTTGCATAAGACAATGTAATCTGTCCTAAAATAGAAACTAGACATAAACGTAACCTGATATTTTGCTCACACTGACAACAAGCAAAAGCTAGGCTAAAATACTGTAGCAATTAAGCTAGTGCTGTCCATCTATTCCACAAAGTTAACATACACATCCAAATTCCACAAATAATGCTCTGAAAGGAAAGATATATGCAAAAGGAATGAAAATACTCCCTGACTTCCTAAGGCATACAACGTAAAGAATGGTTGAAGATTGTAAGCAGACAAATGAAACAGATCAACTCCAGATCAACACTAGGGGGAGCCAAATTCATGGTAAGTAATATAGGTAAGTATTACAATTAAAACATAACACCTTATATGAATTGTAACTCAGTAAAATTGTTGACATAAATACACACATCAAAATATAAATACACAAGCAAAAAATATATAATTAATCAGTAATAACGTCCTTAATCAGCTTTCTGAATTGCCCTAGAGGCACCAGAACATCAAGATCTCACCCCGTGGGGTCAAAATGATCACAAGAACGGTGAGCAAAAATTCCAGAACCACACGGGGGGACCTAGTGAATGACCTGCAGAGAGCTGGGAGCAAAGTAACAAAGCCTACCATCAGTAACACACTACGGCACCAGGGACTCAATTCCTGCAGTGCCAGACGTGCCCCCCTGCTTAAGCCAGTACATGTCCAGGCCCGTCTGAAGTTTGCTAGAGAGCATTTGGATGATCCAGAAGAAGATTGGGAGAATGTCATATGGTCAGATGAAACCAAAATATTACTTTTTGGTAAAAACTCAACTCATCGTGTTTGGAGGACAAAGAATGCTGAGTTGCATCTGAAGAACACCATACCTACTGTGAAGCATGGGGGTGGAAACATCATGCTTTGGGACTGTTTTTCTGCAAAGGGACCAGGACGACTGATCCGTGTAAAGGAAAGAATGAATGGGGCCATGTATCGTGAGATTTTGAGTGAAAACCTCCTTCCATCAGCAAGGGCATTGAAGATGAAACGTGGCTGGGTCTTTCAGCATGACAATGATCCCAAACACACCGCCCGGGCAACGAAGGAGTGGCTTGGTAAGAAGCATTTCAAGGTCCTGGAGTGGCCTAGCCAGTCTCCAGATCTCAACCCCATAGAAAATCTTTGGAGGGAGTTGAAAGTCCGTGTTGCCCAGCAACAGCCCCAAAACGTCACTGCTCTAGAGGAGATCTGCATGGAGGAATGGGCCAAAATACCAGCAACAGTGTGTGAAAACCTTGTGATTACTTACAGAAAACATTTGACCTCTGTCATTGCCAAGAAAGGGTATATAACAAAGTATTGAGATAAACTTTTGTTATTGACCAAATACTTATTTTCCACCATAATTTGCAAATAAATTCATAAAAAATCCTACAATGTGATTTTCTGGATTTTTTTTCTGATTTTGTCTGTCATAGTTGAAGTGTACCTATGATGAAAATTACAGGCCTCTCTCATCTTTTTAAGTGGGAGAACTTGCACAATTGGTGGCTGACTAAATACTTTTTTTGCCCCACTGTACATTGAGTTCTATCTGTCAAGTCATTTTTAAACCAGTTACATGCAGCCTGGTTTAGGCCAATTGAGAAAAGCCTCTGAATTAGCAGTGAGTGATCAACAGTATTGAAAGCATTTGACAGATCAGTGAAGAGGGCAGCACAATGTTGCCTTTTATCCATATAGTTAAACATAATTTATAACTACGGATGCAGAAGAGATAGTGCTATGAACTGGTCTAAAACACGACTGATGTACAGTATCAGTCAAAGGTTTGGACACACCAATTCAAGATTTTTTCTTTATTTTTAATATTTTCTACATTGTAGAATAATAGTGAAGACATTGAACTATGAAGTAACGCACATTGATTCATGTAGTAACCAAATAAGTGTGAAACAAATCAAAATATATTTATTTAATATTCTTCATAGTAGCCACCCTTTGCCTTGATCACACCTTTCACACTCTTGGCATTCTCTAAACCAGCTTCATGAGATAGTCACCTGGAATGCATTTCAATTAACAGGTGTGGCTACTTTAACCAATTGTGGAATATCTTTCCTTCTTAATGCGTTTGAGACAATCAGTTGTGTTGTGACAAGGTAGGGGTGGTATACAGAAGATAGCCCTATTTGGTAAAGACCAAGTTCATGTTATGGAAAGAGCAGCTCAAATAAGCAAAGAGAAACGACAGTCCATCATTACTTTAAGACATTCCGGATTGACTGACCTCATTATACCCCATAATGACAAAACAAAAATGTTTGTTGTTGAAATTTTTGCAAATGTATAAATAAAACAACGGATCATATTTACATAAGTATTCAGACCCTTTAATCATTACTTTGTTGAAGCACCTTTGGCAGCGATTACAGCCTCGAGTCTTGGCTATGACTCTACAAGCTTGGCACACCTGTATTTGGGGAGTTTCTCCCATTCCTCTCTGCAGATCTTCTCAAGCTCAGGTTGGATTTGGAGTGTTGCTGCACAGTTATTTTCAGGTCTCTTCAGAGATTTTAGAACAGGTTCAAGTCTGGGCTCTGGCTGCGCTCCATTGAGACTTGTCCCGAAGCCACTCCCGCGTTGTCTTGGCTGTGTTCTTAGGGTCATTGTCCTGTTGGAAGGTGAACCTCCGTCCCTCTCCCAGGTCCTGAGTGCTCTGGAGAAGGTTTTCATGAAGGATCTCTCAGTACTTTGCTCCGTTCATCTTTGCCTCGATCCTGACTAGTCTCCCAGTCCCTACCGCTGAAAAACATCCCCAAGGCATGATTCTGCCACCACCATGCTTCACTGTTGGGATGGTGAAAGGTTTCCTCCAGACGTGTCGCTAGGCATTCAGGCCAAAGAGTTCAATCTTGGTTTCATCAGACCAGAGAATCTTGTTTCTCATGGTCTTAGAGTCTTTCAGTGCCTTTTGGCAAACTCCAAGTGTTCTGTCATGTGCCTTTTAATGGGGAGTGGCTTCCGTCTGGCCACTCTACCATAAAGGCCTGATTGGTGGAGTGCTGCAGAGATGGTTGTCCTTCTGGAAGTTTCTCACATCTCCACAGAGGAACTCTAGAGCTCTGTCAGAGTGACCATCAGGTTCTTGTTCACCTCCCTGACCAAGGCCCTTCTCCTCCGATTGCTCAGTTTGGCTGGGTGGCCAGCTGTAGGAACAGTCTTTTTGGTTCCAAACTTCATCCATTTAAAAATGATGTAGGCCACTGTGTTCTTGGGAGACATTTTGTGGTACCCTTCCCCAGATCTGTGCCTCGATACAATCCTGTCTCGGAGATCTACGGACAATACCTTCGACCTCATGACTTGGGTTTTTGCTCTGACATTCACTGTCAACTGTGGGACCTTATATTGACAGGTTTGTGCCTTTTCAAATCATGTCCAATCAATTCAATTTACCACAGTTGGACTCCAATCAAGTTGTAGAAACATCTCAAGGATGATCAATGGAAACAGGATTCACCTGAGCTCAATTTTGAGTCTCATAGGTATATGGTCATATGGTTTGTATACTTACAGTTGAAGTCAGAAGTTTACATACAACTTAGCCAAATACATTTAAACTCAGTTTTTCACAATTCCTGACATTTAATCCTAGTAATAAATACCTGTTTTAGGTCAGTTAGGATCACCACTATATTTTAAGAATGTGAAATGTTAGAATAATAGTAGAGAGAATTATGTATTTCATATTTTATTTCTTTCATCACATTCCCAGTGTGTCAGAAGTTTACATACACTCGATTAGTATTTGGTAGCATTGCCTTTAAATTGGGTCAAACGTTTTGGGTAGCCTTCCACAAGCTTCCCACAATTCTTAGGGTGAATTTTGTCTCATTCCTGCTGATAGACCTGGTGTAACTGAGCCAGGTTTGTAGGCCTCCTTGCTCGCACACACTTTTTCAGTTCTGCCCACACATTTTCTATAGAATTGAGGTCAGGGCTTTGTGATGGCCACTCCAATGTCTTGACTTTGTTGTCCTCAAGTCAGTTTGCCTAAACTTTGGAAGTATGTTTGTGGTCATTGCCCATTTGGAAGACCCATTTGCGACCAAGCTTTAACTTCCTGACTGATGTCTTGAGATGTTGCTTCAATATATCTACATAATATTCATTCCTCATGATGACTTCTATTTTGTGAAGTGCACCAGTCCCTCATGCAGCAAAGCACCCCACAACATGATGCTGCCACCTCAATGCTTCACGGTCAGGATGGTGTTCTTTGGCTTGCAAGCTTGCCCCTTTTTTCTCCAACCATAATGATGGTAATTATGGCCAAACAGTTGTATTTTTGTTTCATCATACCAGAGGACATTTCTCCAAAAAGTACTATCTTTGTCCCCATGTGCAGTTGCAAACCGTAGTCTGGCTTTTTTATGGCGGTTTTGGAGTAGTGGCTTCTTCCTTGCTGAGCAGCCTTTCAGGTTATGTCGATATAGGACTCGTTTTATTGTAGATAAAGATACTTTTGTACCTGTTTCCTCCAGCATCTTCACAAGATCCAAGGTCCTTTGCTGTTGTTCTGGGATTGATTTGCACTTTTTGCACCAAAGTACGTTCATCTCTAGGAGACAGAATGCGTCTCCTTCCTGAGCGGTGTGGTCCCATTGTGTTTATACTTGCGTACTATTGTTTGTCCAGATGAATGTGGTACCTTCAGGCATTTGGAAATTGCTCCCAAGGAGGAACCATACTTGTGGAGGTCTACATTTTTTTTCTGAGGTCTTGGCTGATTTCTTTTGATTTTCCGAAGATGGTAAGCAAAGAGGCACTGAGTTTGAAGGTAGGCCTTGAAATACATCCACAGGTACACCTCCAATTGATTCAAATGATGTTAACAGAAGATAACAGAAGCTTCTAAAGCCATAACATCATCTTCTGGAAATTTCCAAGCTGTTTAAAGGCACAGCCAACTTAGTCTATGTAAACTTCTGACCCACTGGAATTGGGATATAGTGAAATAATCTGTCTGTAAACAATTGTTTGAAAAACAAAGTAGATGTCCTAAACAACTTGCCAAAACTATAGTTGGTTGACACGACGTGTGGAGTGGTTGAAAAACAAGTTTTAATGACTCCAACCTAAGTGTATGTAAACTTCTGACTTCAACTGTATGTAAACAAGTAATTTCTGTTTTAACTTTATTTTATCTTCATTTAACTAGGCAAGTCAGTTAAGAACAAATTCCTATCTACAATGACAGCCTAGGATCAGTGGGTTAACTGCCTTGTTCAGCAGCAGAATGACAGATTTTTACCTTGTCAACTCAGGATTTGATCCAGCAACCTTTTGGTTACTGGCCCAATGCTCTAACCACTAGCCTACCTGCCTCCCCCATCATGGGGCATTGTGTCTAGATTGCTGATTAATTGTTTAAAAAAAAAAAAAAAATTTAGAATAAGGCTGTAACGTAACTAAATGTGACTCGTTTCAGGAAAATAGACATATGTCACAGGTCACTGCATCACAGGAGAGCCATTTGAATGTAAACTTTATTTATCAAAATGCTTTTTTTCATGAAAGCTAGGTCATATGCACTTCACATGAGTTCCACATGAGTTCCACGTTCCACGTTGGTATAACCACAAAAGCAAGGCTTATCTCTCTGAATGACTGTGTGACAATTCTGAATTACTGTGTGACATTCAGCTCCTTGTGACATGCCTATGATCAGGCATTGCAATGAACATTCCTCAACCACAAGGCAAGAACAAAGACTTGTGATTCCAACTGAAGTGAATACATTCCACATCAAGTCATAAAGATTATGGCTATGTGTTCTAATACGCCAGAAGTACCGAGTACAGATTTGAAGCATACTTTAGAGTTGAAATCATTATTGAATAGATAAGAGCATCTGAAGACAATAACTCAAATGGAATTACCAATGGAATTTCTCTTCTACCCTTTTATCAATGGCAAAAGGCATGTGTAGCAATTGCTTAACACTAAGGGCTACTGTATGTTTAAGCTTAAACTCTATTGGACCAGTTAGGTTCTGTACTTGAGCAGTAGGGAGAAATTAACCGCACAACTGAATAATTTTGGAAAAGAATGCCGTCTTGATTTCTGAAAATAAAAATAATTACAAAGAAATGAATCACCTATATCATTTTGAAATTTGTACAATGAGCTCAATATGATTGAAATACATCAATAGTACAATAGACATACTGTAGATATCGGTCATATATCCTGTCTATAGTTTACTAGGGTGCACCCAACTCTATCTTAATCTGAGGGTCTCTCAGATTTCAATCTTCAAAGTTCAATAGCAATACAATAAACATGAATCCACAGAAAAACACAAATTAATTCACAAATGCTGACTTATAAACCACTATGAGATGGAATCTAATGTGAGTGACTGTGCCTATCAAAAACACTGTAAGGTGTTTAAGTGTAGCATGTGCTTATAACAATCCCATTGCAATGTATGACGCAATGATGTCTTGCAAGAAAAATCCTACCACACCGTAGTATGGTGGTACAAATTCATTGCTCTCCAAGGAAAATAAGTCTTCACATGCTAATCTTCTAATCAATGTCCTGGGTTCGGGCAGCTTGCCATCCTTGGTGGAACTGAATCCATACTCAAAAAACCTGACTTGTTTTACAAACAGGATCACACAATATATATATATACCATGAGTACCTTTCATATAACCATTAATATAGTGCTTAGCTTTAATCTCTTACAGGAATAAGAAAATAAAACTTAGTCAAAATGCTTTACACTTTAACTACAGCACTAGGCTCACGTGGACTGAACAATTACTAGCCTGGGCAATGCAAAGGACTTTACACAATTACAGCACCAGGCTCACCCCGACTAACCCGGGCAAATGAAAAGTACTAGTGTTTACACCTACACGTAATTTCTTATAAAGAAATCTAAAACATAAGTGTACCAAAATGGATTATGATACTAGTTGATCACATTTTATAAAAGTATGAAAACTAAAATAGTTTGCATGCACGATCACTAACATTTGTTATTTCAATTGATTGATAGCTGACCTAGCCTAAATGTTAATGGCTTGTGCGTATGCTTGGTTTAGTATGAACACGCACAAAACGCAAGCAATATCTTAGCTAGCCTAATCACTAGACGCTCGTTCTCCATACGAAAACTCACCAAAATCCCAGTGTCAATCTTTCCCTCAATCCCTTCACAGCACGTTTGTATAGATAAGTGAGTGTTTATGTCCAGTTCTCTCTTTTTAGTTACATTTTCTGCAACTTTTCAATGATTTTAAACTTTGTCATTCTTCAATGGAATGGCGGTAGCTCTTCAAGTTCCGTTCTAGCTCTTTTTCAGCATGTTGGCGCCAACTAGTGTATAATGTGAGGTTAGGAGAGGGACTAAGAGAATATTGAGTTTTGATTGGCTCAAAATAAACTGCTCCTCATGCGGATTCTGACAGCTGATTTGTGATAGCTGTCAACTTAAACATATCAATAGCAATATAGTATATTATGATTGGTTTTAGGAATCTCACAAGTAACGATAAGTATTCAACATTAGTTAACCTGCGTTACACATGTGAGAATAGAGATTATATTATTTTCTATGGGTGGGAGACGAGTATGGGCCAGGGAGAGTAGAGAAGGGTTTAGTATGTACTCCTGTTGCTTCATAAACTTTATTGACCAAACTGGGAGTTTGATGATGCTGCAGGGCAATCATCAACCTCACTCTACCCCACAGCCAGTCAGATGCCTGAAATTAAGCAAGTTGTCAAACGCACTGCAGTCTTCTAACGGTGGTTCATGTCAAGGTCATGTGAGCACTAACGCATGCACATTGCACAGGACACCACTGATTCTCTGGCACGTCCCTGAGTGTTGGGAGGATGAGAGAGTGCTGTTGGGAAATGTGATTATAATCATATAGCTGTTGAAATCTGAGCCGTTTCAAATCACCTTTCCTGTATTAAAATCCTACCCTGACTCACACTGCAGCAGTGCGCTTTGGCCATTATACAGAACCACACATCACATTGGGGAGTCATTATGTTTGTTAGGGACTGTCCGTTATTTATAATGAGGGATACCTGGAGAAAATCGGACCTCTCTGAAATGAAAATGGATGGCCCACCATTCAGTAATATGTATTTTGACCTTCAGTTTTAGAAACTAGTCTTTGTTTTGTAAGCTTTACATGGAAAAGCAGCCAGAAGTTTGTGGATTCGAAGACCACCACGGACAATGTAAGGGGTGAAAAGATATCCATTACAATACAAGCATTGCATGAGTCTACAGTATCATCTTATTTGCGGTCCGAGAAAAAATAGCCTTTTATGAACGCATTTCATACAATTCTACAGAATTTTGTCACTGTAGACAAGCAGAATCTTTTTGAATACTACAACAGAGCATGACGACGAATGAGTGCATGTTGCTGCACCGGAGATGTTTTGGTTTCTATGCAGGCTATTGTTAAAAAAGAGGATAGTCTAAGGTTACAGTTGATAGACATCTTTTTCCCGAATAAAAAAAAAAAAGTTACAAGTGCATATATAGGCCTAGCTGTTTGGAATAGTGCTAAAGTTTTCTATCAACTGTAAACATTTTGCAAAACAGAACCAGTTAAGAATTAATTGTCTGATCATCAATTAATTGTTTAACACAGCAACTGCAAATCAACAGGTAGGCCTATTGTCACGATCGTTTAGAGATGGATTAGACCAAGGTGCAGCGTGGTAGGGGTACATTTTTCTTGTATTTAAATGACACCGACAAAACAACAAAATACAAACACGAACGTAAAGCTACATGCAGTGCAGAAAGCAACTACACACAAACAAGATCCCACAACTAAAGGTGAAAAAAGGCTAAGTATGATCCCCAATCAGAGACAACGATAAACAGCTGCCTCTGATTGGGAACCATACTAGACCAACACAGAAATAGAAACATAGATTTGCCCACCCAAGTCACACACTGACCTAACCAAATAGAGAATAAGAAAGGCTCTCTAAGGTCAGGGCGTGACACCTATATGCACTTGTAACTTTTTTTTTCATTCGGGAAATATAATTTTCAAATGTATTATATTTTATTCCTTGATTTTGTTGTTGTAAAATAGCTTTATGTTGACTGTGATTAGGGCATTGGAATATAAGAGCATCTGCTAGGTTAAATTAACTAACTAGGCATGCATAGCTCACTGCATGATTCTCAAACCAAAGACTGGCGAAACTTGTGTTTCTAAAAGGGAATTCAAAGGCACTGTAGAATGATAGAACTAAATATAACCAAAAATGCCTTTTTAGACTAAGTGAGATTTTTATTTTATTTCATTTTATACAGCCTAAATGCGAAATGTAGAGTCATGTGTGGTGGAATATTGGCTCAGAAATATAACACTTTTACTAGAACTAGTGATGGAAGGACTTCCATGGAAGGACTCCATTACATATACGTAACTGAGCCAAGCTCCTCCTTGAAAAATACTAAATTCTCATATTACAGAGTCCTGCCTTTATAGGATCCTGTCTTTGCATACCGTATAGAGGCCCCTCCCTCTATATGAAAATAGCTTTCCTTGACCTTTCTTCATCATTATCTTTTCATCTCAGTTCTTTCTTGTTAACGCCCACATCTGACAGCTGTATAGGTTATAATGGTAGCAGGCCCTGGTCATATATACAGTATGTTCCATTCCTTATATAGCCATTCTGTTTTAGCTCTTCAAACTGGATGCTGATAATAATGGAAATGTAATCACAGTCATGAGTTTTGCTCCAACATAATCCCTCCTCTGGAACGAATTAGTCCCAAACAAAAACACACAAATATATCAAAAGCAAAGCAAGGGAGCATCAATAATCAAGCACTGGGCAAACTTCCTCCTATCTGGTCTAACGATTAGGACTCCATAAACACAAAGACCGGATCAAACATATCCATTCCTATACATTGGAAAGAAGTGAAAGATCCAATCTGTACAAATACCAAGTAAAATCAAACTGAAAATACAATGTAAAAGCATTAGCATGTAATACATAGCCTTGCCTGAGGTTATCTCAGTAATGTAAAACATAAAGAAAATAAGAAAACCTTTATAATATCATTCTAAATATGACACTTAAACAAGATCTTTCCTTGCAGACACCTCTGTAACAACAGTGAAATCACAAATGAAAACACCTGTTAAAGGATTAAGGACATGATCTGTAAACACTTGTAACCGGAATTACCCTATGTCACAAACATGTTTAGGGTACACAGAATTCAGAAGTTCTAACTTAATTTATCCATTGCCAAAGGTAGAAATGAAATAGACAATACACTCCATAGTAAGTGATTACAAGGTTATACATATTGCAGCATCCCAGTTTTCAATCAAGCACATTAGATTCAGATGCTTTACTAAAAACAGAAAAACCTTGATCACCATAATCATTACAATCATATCCTCCTCTTGGAGTAAAATCCTGGAGTAAATCCAACCAGTCCCAAGCATGGGTTAAATCCTGCATTGTCCTTAACCTCTTGGCACAATCCCTTCTATTTGGTCATAGCTAAAGGAAAAAATCCATCAAGTACAGTGTTATTGGGAATAAAAGTACAACAATCATCTCCAAATATCTATTCCTCCATGTCATTTTGCTAGTCGCCTGTACCTGTTTTCCTAAGGCTGTTAATGTAAAGTCAGTATAGTTTATGAATCTCAGCTGATTATAATTTATCCATTCTAAGTTTTATTTAGGTTTTTGTCACACTCTTACCAAAGTTTGCGTTGTTTGTTTCTATGTTTTGTTTGGTCAGGGTGTGATATGAGTGGGCATTCTATGTTGTATGTCTAGTTTGTCTGTTTCAATGTGTTTGGCCTGATATGGTTCTCAATCAGAGGCAGGTGTTAGTTGTTATCTCTGATTGGGAACCATATTTAGGTAGCCTGTTTTGTATTGTGGGGTGTGGGTGATTGTTCCTGTTTCCAGTGTTGATGGTCATGTCATGTCATGTCATGTCATGTCATGTCATGTCATGTCATGTCATGTCATGTCATGTCATGTCATGTCATGTCATGGGACTGGGTCATCTGCGGTCAGTTTGTCGGTTTATTGTTTTTGTTTGTTGTTATAGTATTCTATTAAAATGGAGAATCATCATGCTGCATTTTGGTCCTCTCTTTTGCCCTACAAAGAACATTACAGTGTTATCCAAAGAAATATTGATTCAAACCCTGATTTAACCTCATCTCTTGCTTTGTATTCATCGGGAACTCCTCTCGGCTGTCCAATTGCATCTAGGTATACATTTGGATCTGATTCATAGGCTCTCCTTACTCTTTGCTTTACAGACTCATCATGCTGTGATTTAATGATAGACACCTGTGGTGTCACTCTAACCAAGGCACAGAAACCAGTCCACCCTTCTGGTAAAACATTCAAGAGTTTGTTCTGCCCACACATCCAGAAACTATCAGCTATACCTCTGTCCCGATTCTTTAACATCGTAAGAGATGGTGTTACTTGAGTTATATTACCACATTTACCTTTGTTATTCACAATCATTCCTTTATCATCAAATTCACTAACTCCTGCAGTTTCTAACACCCAACTAGTTTAACAATTAACTATAGTGTTTCCCACATCTATCCCATTATCTCCATAGCTGTAGAAACATTCATATTTACTTTTTACAATAGTAAACATATCATTATGAGGACCATTTAATTCAGTTCTTATTTCACATGTTGCACATTCATGTTCTTCCAACATATTTTTGTTTATTCACTCCTGCCTTTAGTGCTACCTAATGCCAACCTGCATTCTATGTTACACAAAGGCACATAATACTTTCTGTGACCACATTGAACATTTTTGCATTTAGCACATTCCTTAACTAATGCAGGTTCAGATCTGCCAAAGGAGATTTGCTACACAATATACAATTGTCCATCCTATGTTTAGCCCACTTATACCAGTCGAGCCCACTTATACCAGTCATTCTTTACTGCTTTTCTATTTTTTTGGTCAATGTTTGATTCTGGGGAAGTTTCTTCATTGTGGCTACTCCAGTTGTTAACAGCTTCCTCATGCTTTCACCCAGTCTTCCCATTTTGGCCCCAGGTTCCGAGAGGTGTTCCCAAATCATGTCATTTTCACTTTGTCTCCCATCTGCTCCATTTCAACTGATAGGCATGTGCATATCCCTAATCAACATTATGTTGTCTTGAAGTAATTCAATACTGTATATGCTTTCACATCAATGCCTTCATGTTGTTTAGAGTACAATTGCCCTAACATCTATCATTTTTCACACGATGCATTAACAGTATCTCTCTCTCTCTCTCAAACCCATCTGTATGTCTACAGTGAGAGAGAGAGACTCTCTCTGGTTCCGCGTCCTTTGTCATGGTGTTTTCAAGCTCACCCATTATTCAGCTGGACCTTACTTCTTGTGAGAATTATGCACCCACCAAAGAGAGACATGACGATCTTTACCACTGCAGGTGCTGTAAGAAGTATAACCCCAGCCTGATGTATGTTGATGTACACTCAATCTCCAGAATTCAGCCCATGCCCTTGGTTATTTCTAGCTTCTTATGTGCTGTTTTTCACCTGAGGACATACACACTGACACATGGGTTATTTCCTGACAACAGACTTTCTTCTTATGGCAAGATCACTAATTTGTAATATTTAAATAACAGCCCTATGTAAACATTCTGTCTCAAATACCTCGCCTCCTGCCACAGATATATTTATACATAATGGTTGCCAAATTATGGTCCCTTACAGCAACTGCTGTAAGAATAACATGTAATCAGTCAAGTGTCTTCCAGTTGGAAGAATATCCAACCTATCAAAACTCTAAGTCATAAGCTTCTTAAGCTCTCTGGTACAAGTGGGACGCTAGCGTTACACCTCAACAACAGCCAGTGAAATTGCAGGGCGCCAAATTCTAAACAACAGAAATCCCATAATCAAAATTCCTCAAACAAACAAGTATTATACACCATTTTAAAGATAAACTTCTTGTAAATCCAACCACAGTGTCAGATTTCAAAAAGGCTTTACGGCGAAAGCACACCAAACGATTGTTAGGTCAGCGCCTAGTCACAGAAAACTATACAGCCATTTTCCAGCCAAGGAGTGGGCTCACAAAAAGCAGAAATAGCGATTTAATAGCGATTTAAATTCATCACTAACCTTTGATGATCTTCATCAGCTGGCACTCACAGGATTTCATGTTACACAATAAATGTGTGTTTTCTTCGATAAAGTTCATCTTTATGTCCAAAAACCTCATTTGAAATTGGTGCGTTATGTTCAGAAATGAATTGTCTCAAACAAACATCCGATGAAAGCGCAGAGAGCCACATCAAATTACAGAAATACTCATCATAAACATTGATAAAAGATACAAGTGTTAAACATACATTTAAAGATAAGCTTCTCCTTAATGCAACCGCTGTGTCAGATTTCAAAAAGGCTTTACGGAGAAAGCACACTTTGCGATTATGTTAGGTCAGTGCCTAGCCACAGAAAACCATACAGCCATTTTCCAACCAAGGAGAGGTGTCAGAAATAGCGTTAAAATGAATCACTTACCTTTGATGATCTTCTTCTGGTGGTACTCCAGGGTCTCCATTTTAGACAATAAATGTTAGTTATGTTTGATAATATCCCTCTTTATGACCAAAAACCTCCTTTTTGTTTGCACGTTTAGTCCAGTAATCCAAATGCGCAAGGTGCGGGCACAAAGTCGAGATGAAAAGTTTTAAAAAAGTACAATAAAAGTTCGTAGAAACATGTCAAATTATGTTTAAAATCAAACCTCAGGTTTTTGTCATAAATAAACAATAATATTTCAACCGGACAAAAGCTTCTTCAATAGAAAAGGAGAAACAAGAAAGGCGTGCTCCCAATCACGCACTTGGCTCATGTCTGGAAATTTCCACTGTCCACTCATTGAACCTGCTGTATCTCCCTCATTGTTCAGAGAGGAAGAGGAAGCCATAGAGATCGCGAACTGGGTCCTAAGTCTTTGTATGCTGGATAGGCTTTCAATGGACAAACAGCCTTTCAAAATAATAGTACTTCCTGGTTTTCCCCTGCCATATCAGTTCTGTTATACTCACAGACATTATTTTAACAGTTTTGGAAACTTTAGAGTGTTTTCTATCCAAATCTAATTATATGCATATCCTAGCTTATGGGCCTGAGTAGCAGGCAGTTTAATTTGGGCACGCTTTTCATCCGGAAAATACTGCCCCCTACCCAAAAGAGGTTAAACTGTTACCATAGTGTTCAAAAATGCCACCACTATCACTTTTACTCTTACCATAATATAGGTATGTGTAATGTTCAATTTATTTAGAATTGTCCCTATATTTTACATCCCTATATTTTACACAGCCAGCTGTCCTTTCTCTTCTGTGAGTTATCTCCTCTAATATTATACATAGTCTCTAGAAATAACACCCCCCTACTACCATAACCTTAATGTATGAGCCCCCTCAGATCCCCAATGCAGTCACAGTTCTGCTAACCCATAACACACAAGTCACTACTCCTAATTTTCTTCCAGTTTGATACATATTAAAACATTCTCAAATCAATTTTAGTCAATTAATACCAGTCCCCCAGGAATAATAAACACACTTGTGTTCCTCAAAACAAAAATAAATTGACCTGACAAGAAAAGAGAAAAATAAGTTATAATAACTGCACATTTGTAATAAATTACCACTACTCGTAATGTAACTGAACCTGGGGAAAACGTCCATCTGTTACGTTCTATGCCCATGTTATGTTGGTCTCCTTCTCCATCCTTGGGTGTTATCGCAAAACACAGACTATACACCTTTTATGCATTTAATTATATCAATACAATTTAACATAAACATTCCAATGACATAATAAAACAAAAGAAACAAAAACCTTTATCATTCTGTAAGTTGTTAACCTTCCTGTCTCATGATTAGTTTCCAGAGCTTCCCTAGGCCTAGTAAATTTAAACAGTTCAATATCCAAATCGTAACTAAATGGTTTTATAAATTGTCCAACCCAAATTCAGAATAACAGCTCTCAGTGCTTACTTTAACTCAAATTTGACATTCTCTATTTAACACACTATATCCCTTTAAAAATTTACATTTATACTAAAATATAAAAACATGACTTTTAGTACCAATAATAACTATTCTCATTACATCCCCCCTTTGTCCTGTTTTTCTGTCATGAGTGGCCTGGTAATGAAAGGTCAGTAACCCGTTCCCCTTTAGTCTTCCTTCTCCCAGCATATATCATTCCAGCATGTCCATTTCAGATATAGTTCACAGGTCATCTGCCCTACAGACACAGTTGTCACTCACTCCTCAGCCGGTTAGGGAGGGTTTGAGATTCACACACACTTGTTGTGAAAATATCCCTCCCATGATTAAAGCATTCTGATGTTACCTTCCATGATAACTCGCTTATTCTACTGGCGATCTCTCAGACGAGTTACAGATCATGTAGTTATCAACATAACCCATCGCAGAAACCCACACTCCAATATCCCAATGTTGCACATTTTGTATTGAAACAAAAACAAAGAGTGAATAATTTTACGCTAAGTTGATCAGTCTTTGCGGGAAATTTTAGGATTCAGGGCATTTAACACCATTATTATGTTTCCTCTCCCTTTTCTTTCCCTGTCCCTCAGAAACCACTTAAATATATTATCAAAAACATTTCCATCCTTCTGCATACCCAATTTGAAACTGAATTGAAAAGACCCCTTCCAAAATAAATACACTAACGCATATTCATTCCCGGTAAATAGTGTGTACTTGCTGGTAAACCGTAGGTCAAGAACACACAGGAACCGGCCTCACTTATCCGGAACTTAATTTATAGCCTAATCCAGATACTTTTACTTTCAAAACGGCCGACTATCACTAACTGTTTTCCCCAGTATCGCAGTTTCCACTGACATTTCGACAAGAGAAAATGAAACCTCTTCTTCTGGAAAAGAAAGTGTACATTTCGTTAGCATTCACAATGTTACCTTTTAATCAGCAAGCCAAAAGTATTACGTGTATACCGAACATGATAATTATAATTCCACTATCCTTACTCCAATCATTAAATGATTGTTTCAATCCACCACAATGTTGATTAACTAAAACATTTTACAAGTTCATTTTAAATTTGGCAATCCCAATGCTGGCACTTAACCCAATTCCTTCTTTAACTCGACAAGCATTTCCTCACACTATTGATTCCATTCTATAACTGTCTTAGCAGTTTCAGAGAATGATGGTATGAAATGTCTAACAAAATTGAAAACCCCTTTTCCTGAGCATGCGAGGAGTGTTTGGCCATGGCCACAGAACGCATAGTTTCTACCCGATCCCAGGTTATATGTATCTTGCCCTCAGAAATTGAAAACGCCAAATTCGTTACATTTTGCTTTGCTTGTCCCACCAACTAGTCTACCAAGGTGGTGAGGTCTCACATATAAGTTGTTTTCTCATCTTTCGACGCTAATAACAAATCATCCACGTTTTGTATCACCACAGAAACGATTGTTTCAATGCAAAATGATACCAAGTGGGACTATTTGTAAATCCCATCGATACTAGATGTTAGGTAAAACGTGATCTAATACGCCTTCCATCACATAGAAACAGTAATCTCTATGAACCACTCATCGATCAAACAGAGACTACACACCGCCAGGTGAAAATTCCATTCTTACTAACCTCAAAACAATTAGTTGTTGCTCTTTTGAAGAAGATGCAAACTTTTGTAGAGCTGCATTTCCTGCTAATGCACTAGGTTCCAGTATCACCTTACACTCATTCTTCCCAAACCCGATAGCTCCCTGTTTTAGATGTGAGACTATCTCCTTACGCTTATATATTCTCTATGGCTCTACTATCCCCTTGCTCGTCTGCGAGGTGAGCAGAGTCATATCTGGCCCCCATCGTAATGTATTTTCTGATGATAGAATGCTGACATAAAAACTTTGGTAAGTTGAGCTTCTTATTCTGGTTTTATGTGATTGTTCCAATTCATAATTGCCTTCCTGAATTCGTTATTTGATTTTATTTATCCTGTTAACAGGGTAATGCTGCCCTACATTATCCAGTTTGCTCTTTCATATTCGAGCCGAATTGGTGGAATTAACATGCGCTTCTTTCAGCGACTCCATGGCTTTATTAAATTCTGCTGTCTATATTCCAGGGAGAAATAGTTATGTTTGTCGCCATACCACAAGTTATTATTCCTTAAACACTCCCAAAATTGGCTACCCACTTTACCGGATAATAATTCATTAGTCATGGCACTTAATACCTCCTATTAAAGCCTACTCTATAATGTCTCCAACAGTATTACACATACCCGTCAATTCGAGCCCTGGTTTTAACTTAAAGGGAAACTTTACCGCTAGACACTATTTGGGGTGTTTTTCCAGTCTCCCTACATAATTATGAGTGATGAGAGGTCTTTCAGAGATAATTATGCACTATAGCTGTATTTTCTAATTTTCATGTTGGGAGAGTTCAGCCAATGACGTCATTGGTTGATTGAGCCAGCTGTCTGATCGAAAAATGTATGAGGTCAGGTTTTATAACAATTATTGTGGCCTTTGTGTTTCGCCGATTGCACTATAACGTGAGTAGGTATGGTTGTCCTCAATAGAGCCATTGGATTCGTCTCAACTATGTTCCTAGCAGCTAAGGCATGGCAGGATATCTAGGGTGACTCATTTCCCCTGGCTTTGTAAAGACTACAGCCTGACAGGAGCCATACCTCCTTGTTCCCACGCTCGAAGGCAGGCTTTTCAAAACGGGTGGTACTAGTTTACAGGTTAATGGGATCTATGTTACCATGCACTGTCTAACGAGACTGCTAAATAATTAGCTACAATGGCTGCTTCTGAGGATTCCTCTTTCCAGGAAGAGCTAGACAACAACACATGTTTGGATGTTCTTTTACATGGAACATACAGCCCTATTTATTTGAGACGGAATACACTGAAGAGGAGTTGAAAGTACATATTATCCAACATGTCACATTCTGACCTCTATTTCCTTTGTGTTGTATTTATTTAGTATGGTCAGGGCGTGAGTTGGGTGGGCAGTCTATGTTTGTTTTTCTATGTTGTGGGGCAGTTCTATGTTTTCGGCCTAGTATGGTTCTCAATCAGAGGCTGGTGTCATTAGTTGTCTCTGATTGAGAATCATACTTAGGTAGCCTGGGTTTCACTGTGTGTTTGTGGGTGATTGTTCCTGTCTTTGTGTTTGCACCAGATCGGGCTGTTTTGAGTTCTCACGTTTCTTGTTTTCGTTAGTTTGTTCATGTATAGTGTCTTCATTAAAATACAATGAACAACCACCACGCTGCGTTTTGGTCCGCCTCTACTCCACAACAAGAGAACCGTTACAGAATCACCCACCACAACAGGACCAAGCGGTGTGGTAATGGGAAACGGAAAAAGCAGCAGCAGGAGCAGCGCGAGGAGGTATGGACATGGGAGGAGGAATTAGACGGAAGAGGACCCTGGGCTCAGCCAGGAGAATATTGCCGTCCCAAAGAGGAACTGAAGGCGGCGAAAGCGGAGAGGCGCTGGTATGAGGAGGCAGCGCGGCGTCGTGGATGGAAGCCCGGGAGTCAGCCCCAAAAATGTCTTGGGGGGGGGGCTAACAGGGAGTATGGCTACGCCAGGTAGGAGACCTGAGCCAACTTCCTGTGGTTACCGGGGGGCTGGAGAGACCGGGCAGGCACCGTGTTATGCTGTGGAGCGCACGGTGTCCCCAGTGCGGGTGCACAGCCCGGTGCGGTACATTCCAGCTCCGCGTATCGGCCGGGCTAGAGTGGGCATCGAGCCAAGTGCCATGAAGCCGGCTCTACGCATCTGGTCTCCAGTGCGTCTCCTTGGGCCGGCTTACATGGCACCAGCCTTGCGCACGGTGTCCCCGGTTCGCCTGCATAGCCCAGTGCGGGCTATTCCACCCCGCCGCACTGGCAGGGCGACCGGGACCATTCAACCGGGTAAGGTTGGGCAGGCTCGGTGCTCAAGAGCTCCAGTGCGCCTGCACGGCCCGGTCTATCCGTCACCACCTCCACGCACCAGCCCTCCGGTGGCAGCTCCCCGTACCAGGCTGTCTCTCCGGCCCATCGTTGCAGGGGCTCTCTCCTCTCCAGCGCTGCCGGAGTCTCCCGCCTCTCCGGCGCTACCAGAGCCTTCCTCCTCTCCAGCGCTGCCGGAGTCTCCCGCCTCTCCGGCGCTACCAGAGCCTTCCTCCTCTCCAGCGCTGCCGGAGTCTCCTGCCTGTTCGGCGCTAGGAGAGCTACTCAGCCCAGCGTTGCCGGAGCTTCCCGTCTGCCCAGCGCCGCCAGTGCCGCCCGTCTGCCCAGCGCCGCCAGTGCAGCCCGTCTGCCCAGCGCCGCCAGTGCCGCCCTTCTGCCCAGCGCCGCCAGTGCCGCCCGTCTGCCAGGAGCCGCCAATGCCGCCCGTCAGCCAGGGGCCGCCAGTGCCGCCCGTCAGCCAGGGGCCGCCAGTGCCGCCCGTCAGCCAGGGGCCGCCAGTGCCGCCCGTCAGCCAGGGGCCGCCAGTGCCGCCCGTCAGCCAGGGGCCGCCAGTGCCGCCAGTCAGCCAGGGGCCGCCAGTGCCGCCAGTCAACCAGGGGCCGCCAGTGCCGCCAGTCAGCCCAGCGCCAGCGCCGCCAGTCAACCAGGGGCCGCCAGTGCCGCCAGTCAGCCAGGGGCCGCCAGTCAGCCAGGGGCCGCCAGTGCCGCCAGTCAGCCAGGGGCCGCTAGAGCCCCTCCGCCCGGAGCAGCTGCCCCTCTGTCCCGAGCAGCTGTCCCTCTGTCCCGAGCAGCTGTCCCTCTGTCCCGAGCAGCTGTCCCTCTGTCCCGAGCAGCTGTCCCTCTGTCCCGAGCAGCTGTCCCGAGCAGCTGTCCCTCTGTCCCGAGAAGCTGCCCCTCTGTCCCAAGCAGCCCCTCTGTCCAGTGGGGTCATTGAGAGGGGTGGGCATGGTGAGTAAGCCACGGAGGCGGACAATAAGGCGGACTAAGACAATGGCGAAGTGGGGTCCGCGTCCCACGCCAGAGCCGCCACCGCGGACAGACGCCCACCCAGACCCTCCCCTATAGGTCAAGGTTTTGCGGCCGGAGTCCGCACCTTTGGGGGGGGGGGGTACTGTCACGTTCTGACCTCTATTTCCTTTGTGTTGTATTTATTTAGTATGGTCAGGGCGTGAGTTGGGTGGGCAGTCTATGTTTGTTTTTCTATGTTGTGGGGCAGTTCTATGTTTTCGGCCTAGTATGGTTCTCAATCAGAGGCAGGTGTCATTAGTTGTCTCTGATTTGAGAATCATACTTAGGTAGCCTGGGTTTCACTGTGTGTTTGTGGGTGATTGTTCCTGTCTTTGTGTTTGCACCAGATCGGGCTGTTTTGAGTTCTCACGTTTCTTGTTTTCGTTAGTTTGTTCATGTATAGTGTCTTCATTAAAATACAATGAACAACCACCACGCTGCGTTTTGGTCCGCCTCTACTCCACAACAAGAGAACCGTTACACAACACTTCAATCTGGTCTATTTGTCCATGCTGTTAACTGTTCACCGTGTTTGCTCTCGGTCTCTATGCTGTCTGAATGTTTGATTAAACTCTGTTTTAACCAAAAAATAATTGCGAGATCAGCAAGCATCAGCGGCAGCCTAGACCAGCTGGACCAGGACTCAGGAGGATAAATGATAAATGATAAACGACTAAATTGTTTTTCTGTCGGTAGTTTGCTAGCGATATAAGCTATCTTTTAACTGAGGCAGTGTTGTACAGTACAGTTTGGTGATTGGCCATAACAGGGCATGCTAGAACCACTACAAGCCAAGCTATCCAATTTTAGCTAGCTATGTTGTTTGCTATACCTAAAATGCACTGTAGTCAAACGTTATAGCTAGCTAGCTTCAATGCCTCTCATTATGATCAAAACTGGAAAAATGTTTTGATCAAATTAAATACAGTTTTATTACATGTTTACAGTTTTAGTCATATGCGCCGAATACCTTACAGTGAAATGCTTACTTACGAGCCATTAACCAACAATGCAGTTGAAAAAAATATATATAAGAATAAGAAATAAAAGTAACAAGTAATTAAAGAGCAGCAGTAAAATAACAATAGCGAGACTATATACAGGGGTTACCGGTACACAGTCAATGTGCAGTGGGACCGGTTAGTTGAGGTAATATGTACATGTAGGTAGGGTTATTAAAGTGACAATGCATAGATGATAACAACAGAGAGTAGAAGCGGTGTAAGGGGGGAGGGCAATGCAAATAGTCTCAGTGGCCATTTGATTAGATGTTCAGGAATCTTATGGCTTGGGGCTAGAAGCTGTTTAGAAGCCTCTTGGACCTAGACTTGGCGCTCCGGTACCGCTTGCCGTGCGGTAGCAGAGAGAACAGTCTATGACTAGGGTGGCTGGAGTCTTGGACCCCAGATATGCTGGCAAGAGCATCCTGCCTGGTGCAGAGTTCAACAAGGACTATGGTGTCATCACTGCTGTTGCTCGCCACCTTGGCCTGGTTAAGGGCAAGGTTCTTGGCAGTCTAGCGAAGTACACTTCAAGCAAGGGCTTTGGGATGGAGATGCAATATGGCCAACATATCTCATAAGCCACCTGGTGGAAGGGACTTTGTGGATCTGAGGCTCTTTCCCGTTGCCTCCGTCATCCTCCAAATCCCACCAACATCAGCTACCTCAGAGCGCAACTGGTCCTTTTGGGAACACATACACCAAAGCATGCAATAGGCTGACCAACACAAGGGTTGAAAAATTGGTGGCCATCAGGGCAGATGGGACTTTTTGAGCCTGACAATAAGCCATCCTCAACAAGGTTGGAAAGTGACAGTGAAGACGAGGCCTCAAAGTCTGATGTTCAAGAGGTGGACATTGAGTAGGTCCAAGGAGAAGACGTGGAAGCCTGAGAGGAAGACAACCAAAGCTTTCGTTTCTAGTCTATCATTTTACAGATGTATGTTGACATTTTTGGGGGGGAGATGCGATGGATCATTGGGGATCATTCAATATTCCCTTTATTTTGTTGTTCAGTGAAATCATCCCATGTGAAGAGTCAACTCATTTAATTAAAGTTCAATAAAGTTCTTAACTAAATTGTTTATTAAAATTTATATTGGAAGGATTTAATAATTTGCAATTATGTCTACTTATGATTGTAATGAACACGATGGGCTGGTTTCAAGTGCAGGGCACAGCAGGTGTTTATTGTAAAGGACCACAGGAGGAGGCAGATAGCTGGGTCCAGGGTCAGGCAGAAGGTCATACACAGGGGTCCAAAAAGGCAACAGTACAGGCAGGCACAGGGCTAGTAACGTCGCTCGGGAGATCAGGCAATAGGGTGATAACAGGAAATCCGATAGGCTAAGGGAATAGGCAAAGGCGTCGTTAGTTTTTGCCTGCCTCGCTATCATACATGGGAGGATCAAATTACGGGAAAAACATCTCCGAATATAAGTGTGTCACAATGCCAATGATGGGGAGCAAAGAACTGAACTAAATAGTGTGTGATAAAGACATACAGGTGTGAGAATAGGGGATCAGAATTCAGGTGATTGGGATCTGGAAAAAACCCACAAATTCTGACAAACTCCAAGCATTGATTATGCAAGAATGGGCTGCCATCAGTCAGGATGTGGCCCAGAAGTTATTTGACAGCATGCCAGGGCGGATTGCATAGGTCTTGAAAAAGAAAGGTCAACACAGCAAATATTGACTCTTAGGGAGTGTGATGACGTGTATTCCGGCATACAGTTTGTGCGAAACAATCAATCAGATGAGGGAGTATGATGATGCTTATGCTGACCGGCTTGCGGGGAGACACGAGACATGCATTTCTTTTGTCTAGCGATCCGTCAATGATTTGGTTATTTAGTAGCTATAATAAAACCCACCGTTCTAAATGCAAAGTGGTAAACGGATGTCTTAATCAAACTCCGCTTGCAAGATGTTTGTCCTTACTCAGTTACTTGTCTTAACCCAGAATAGGTTTACTCCAATATCTGCATTGTTTTTTATCTTGATTTTAGATGTTTATTTTCTAAATCCACAAGTAAAAAAAAAAGTAAAACGTGCAGTTTCACAGAAATGTTTTCTGACATTTTTATTGGCCGATTTTCGGCTGATTTAATATGAAATCTTAAACCCGGTTACTTTATTTGGCTCCTAGGCACTTACTATAGTCATTTAGCCTTGCAGACCACCTTTCTGTTATTTTGTACCTGTTTCTGTCTCTCTACAAAGCCAGGGTCTTCAAGCTATGGAAAATGGCAAAACATTTCATAATAATAATACTTGATTGGACTTGGACTTGACACCCAATGCTTTTTATAGTGTAGGGGGAAACTCACCCCCCTAATCCCACTTACATGCTCTCTTTTTGTTTTATTGGTCCATCCAACTTTGTTTTTACATGTTGTTGTTGTTTTTTTAAAGATATTTTGTTACATATACATTATTCATACACTTTACATACATGGTACTTTTATACACAGTATTACATGATAGGAATACAGTTTGATACACACATTACACATTGTTATAGTACTCATTATTACATACTCTTGCAATAAGTGCCATGGAATCTTTAGTGACCACAGAGTTAGGACACCTGTTTAAAGTCCCATCTTCTTCAATTTTATTGAGGAACATTCCATTTTTAGTTATTTCTTCCAATTACATTATTAAAATGAAATTAATGTTGTAAAAGTGATATTTTAACTTACTGCCTTCTTGTTAATTATGTTCCTAAAGAAAATAATGTACTTTTTTACTTTATAATGTTTCCCTGACACCCAAAATTATTCGGTATATTTTGACAGAAAAATGGTCCTATTCACACACATCAAGAGAACTTCCCTGGTCATTTCTACTGCCTCTGATCTGGCGGACTCACTAAACACAAATGCTTTGTTTGTAAATTATGTCTGAGTGTTGGTGTGCCTCAGGCTATCTCTCAATAAAAAATAAAAAAATAACATATTGCCATCTGCTTTGCTTAATATAATTAGAAATTGTTTATACTTTTACTTTTGATACAAACAAGAAGAGAGGTAGTACTGCCACTCAGATATGCCTGCGTAGCTTCCTGAATGAGACCATGGACTGGGCTGGGATGGGCCTCTCAGGTAAGCTTAAAAAACCACCTGCTAGAATCACATCATCTTCTACTGTTGTAATTTGTTTTTACTAGTTGCCACAATTGACAGCTCTAGTGCTCTTGATAACACTACTCCAGTCCCGCGATTCCTGACAGTCAATAAAAGGTACAGTATGAACTGTTTGGCCTGTGTATGTCCCCTGTGCAGTGCAGAATGAAGAAGTAGGGGTGAGGGCATCCCTTGGCATCAAGTCCCCAGAGAAGGTAGACTTCCTCCAGGGCTCATCTCTGTAGCTGTCCTCCAACAGCTTGGGAGGCACCTACAGGGGTTTAGAGCCCCTGGGACGGAGCACGCACCCATGTGAGAGCTACGACTATTCTGACCACCTCAACAACATAGTGCGTCAACGCTTGGTTTGCCCCAAGGTACCGAATTCATACACAAGGAAACATCTATATTTACCTGGCTGGTTAGATAGCCTAGACATAGAGAGAGTCATGAGAGTCATTGTTTAGATGTGGCAAAACTGTTTGTTTTTTTGTCCACAATTGCCTTGTCTTTCACCTAGCATACACTTGATATAGTATCACTGACTAGTAATGATGTACTGTCATTTATGTATGATGTACACTACATAGTTATTTCATCTGATTGACTAGTGTTGTTATTCACCAGAGGCCTGATACAGTGTGTACCTTTGACCCTATTGTGTCAGTCTTGTCCTCCCAGCATGCCTACCTGCCCTTAATCCCGCTGCTAAATATTTGATTAATTGGATCCTTAATTGGGATTAGGAAAACAAAGACTTCTGACAGAAAGGGAACAGGAATGCCAAGGCTGCCAGCCACCCACTTCCAACCAAGGTCTCCCTCCCTCTGGGTTCCCAGATTCTGGAATGTCTACATAGCTCCTTACAAGTCACATATTATCTCCTGAAGATAATCTGACTGTTTTCCCTGTTTTCCTCTCTGTTCTGGTGCCATTGGCTCTGGAATCTTTAAAACGCTTAATGAAAGGGATTTACATAAGTTAATCAGCTTTGTATTTTCTTCCCTTCTTCTGGGGTTTACCATTACATGTAGACACGGGACTGTTGACCTAACAGTGGTTTAAAGACAACTGAGGCCATGTGTATTGATTGATAAGAGAGCTGTCTGGGGATGCCAACTGTTCTGAGTAGGTGTGAGTGACTTTCTGACTAGAAAATCATTGTACTGATACAATTACAATTAAAACAATATTGTGTCCAGTAGACCTAGTGGGATAGAGTCCATTTAACATACTGTGTCATAATTGTTTGGCCTATTAGAAAAGTCAATGCATCCTTGAGATGTGCTGCATTCATTTGGAATGTGATTCAGCGCATGCACAGCATGTGTGTAGGGCGACACCTTGCGGGCAACTGTGCAATGGCATTTTTTCCCTAATAAAGAAGCGTAGATAGAATCAAAACAAAACAACCTTCAACACATTCAATGTTCAGTGTCATTAAGAGTATTTAAGATAAATCGTTTAGAGAAAGTTATGAAGAGAGGGAGCAAAGGAGTAAGACAGAGAAGGAGATGAATGGAGTGGGAAAGAGAGAGTGGGAAAGAGTCGTCTGCAGACTGATTAGCTTCATGGGAAGTCATTGTCATTGTAAATAAGAACTTGTTCTTAACTGACTTGCCTAGTTAAATAAAGGTTAAAAACATGTTTTTATAAAAATAATTAGATGATAGAGAATTGGCTCAATAAATAGAATGATTCTAACTCTCTATCATCTTATCATGTCGGAATAGACAATGAATACCAGTCTGGCACATAGACCAGAAGAAGGAGGTAAGACATGCAGAATAATTGCTGGGCTGGGTATTCCAGAGGGCCTGGTACCCTCCCCTGTACTGTCAGGAACTGACATCTAGACAGACAAGTATCTTAACAGAGGGAAGAGGGAACTGACAGCCTTGAAGGTCTGGCGTTGGATTAATCAGACAAACGTCTTATTATCCTGCGTTGTAAAAGAGCTTCATAACACTAATGAGATCCGAGTCAGAAAACTCTGTTTCTCCCCAGACAAATCAAATCACAGTCATCATCTTAGTTTTGCTGGCTTGCAATTGCTCTATAACTCCACTTGATGGCAGTGTGAATTTATCCTAAGACACAAGAGTGTGTTTTTGTGTGTGTGTGGTTGTGGTAAGGTTCACCTGACTTCCATGGTGCACTGTTGATGATTTCCTATAGCCTACTGTTGAGAAGTAGACTGCCAGCTTCTCAATTAGAAGTCATTATATAAGATGTTTTTAATGCATTATAATGGAATTACTTTAATCTCCCGGCTAGCCTATTGCATTCACCACTGTCCGCCACGTATGCACAAGCTTAGATGAATCTCTCTGAGAACAAATCAAGTCCATATCGTCACTTATGGTAAGTCAGGGGAGTGAGAGGAAGTGGACTCCTTTGGAACAGCTGCAATAACAGACAGGTTCTGTTTTGTTTTAACCAAATCTCGATTTTTATGTAAATTACATGCTATTTTGTTGTACTCGAGTGATAGTTTTCCATGCCCGTTTATGCTTTCTCTTTTCCATGTGCGAGTACAAGCAGTCTGCAGGTGAAAAATGGCACTTGTCTGTTTTGTGGATAATAGCAAATATTTGTTATGTCCTAAATGGGCTATAATAATATGAGAACGGATAATATTTATTTGGCTCTATTTGGTCACTGTAGAATGCATTGTCATGAGAAAACATCAGTATCACCACAATATGAACGAGAATGCATGCACATGGAAAAGTATAGAGTCCAACAAAATTAAACATTACATTCAGGATAAAGTTTAGAATGACACAATTTAATGTGTACAACACCTTTGTTCATGTTTTCTGTGTGCCCTTATACAGCCAAATGAGCCTGCAAAGGTCTATCACTAGTGGGGTAAGATTTTCAAAACCAGGTGAAATTACAAAAAAAGAGTGTCTGAACACTTCTACATCATGCCATTTACAATCAATCATAGAGATGTGGTTAAAAATAGGGATTGGAAGACATATTGTAGAGTGGCTATCAGTATTCATTGTAATGTACCTGAAAATGGCTATTTCCAAGAAATACAGTAACTGATTCACTTTGATTGACATAGGAATACACAGTGAAGCCCCTCTCTCTTATCTTATTTTCTCTTAGTCTCATTGGGCTGTTTAATCCTTATTCCTGCAGGTACCTAGAATTTGCTGTGTTGTTATTAAAACTCAGCTTCTCTCATGTGAGACATATCCACCCAGTAGCAGAGCATACTCCTGACGGCTCTCTGTCTCTAATCCTCGCTCCCTCTGACTTCAAAGCCGCAGTTGCTGCTTTCTAATTTACACTTTATATGCAAAAGTATGTGGACACCCCTTCAAATTAGTGTATTTGACTATTTCAGCCACAGCCATTGCTGACAGGTCTATGAAATCGAGCACACAGCCATGCAATCTCCATAGACAAAGATTGGCATTAGAATGGCCTTACTTAAGAGCTCAGTGACTTTCAATGTGGCACTGTCAAAGGATGCCACCTTTCCAGCAAGTCAATTTGTCAAATTTCTAACCTGCTAGAGCTGCCCGGTCAACTGTAAGTGCTGTTATTGTGAAGTGTAAATGTCTAGGAGCAACAACTGCTCAGCCGTGAAGTGGTAGGCTACACAAGCCGCCAAGTGCTAAAGCGCGTAGCTCGTAAAAATAGTCTGTAATCGGTTGCAACACTCACTACTGAGTTCCAAACTGCCTCTAAAACGTCAGCACAAGAACTGTTTGACAGGAGGTTCATGAAATAGGTTTCCATGGTCGAGCAGCCGCAAACAAGCCTAAGATCACCATGCATAATGCCAAGCCTCAGCTAGAATGGTGTAAAGCTCACCGCCACTGAACTCTGGAGCACTGGAAACGCTTTCTCTGGAGTGATGAATCACGCTTCACCATCTGGTAGTCCGAAGGACAAATCTGGGTATGGCGGATGACAGGAGAATGCTACCTGAGGAGGAAGAGGAATAATGGTCTGGGGCTGTTTTTCATGGTTCGGGCTAGGTCCCTTAGTTCCAGTGAAAGGAAATCTTAATGTTACAGCATACAAAGACATTCTGGATGATTCTGTGCTTCCCAACTTTGTGGCAACATTTTGGGGAATGCCCTTTCCTGTTTCATCATGACAATGCCCCTGTGCACAAAGCGAGGTCCATACAGAAATGGTTTGTCGAGATTGGTGTGGAAGAACTTGATTGGCCTGCACAGAGCCCTGACCTCAAGCCCATCAAACACCTTTGGGATGAATTGGAATGCCGACTGCGAGCCAGGCCAAATCACCTAACATCGGCGCCCGAACTCGGTAATTAAATTAAATATGTTTCAACAACATTTTTGTAAACTCAGAAAAAAAAGAAACATCCTCTCATTGTCAACTGCGTTTATTTTCAGCAAACTGAACATGTGTAAATATTTGTATGAATATAACAAGATTCCACAGACATGTGACGAACAGAAATTGAATAATGTGTACCTGAACAAAGAGGGGTGGGTCAAAATCAAAAGTCAGTATCTGGTGTGGCCACCAGCTGCATGAAGTACTGCAGTGCATCTCCTCCTCATGGACTACACCATATTTGCCAGTTCTTGCTGTGAGATGTTACCCCACTCTTCCACCCAGGCACCTGCCTGTCAGGGCTAGGGTGATTTCTGGGGTGAATGGCCCTAGCCCTCACCCTCCCAGACGTGCTCAATGGGATTGAGATCCGGGCTCTTCGCTGGCCATGGCAGAACACTGACATTCCTGTCTTGCAGGAAATCACACACAGAACAAGCTATATGGCTGGTGGCATTGTCATGCTCGAGGGTCATGTCAGGATGAGCCTGCAGGAAGGGTACCTCATGAGGGAGGAGGATGTCTTCCCTGTAATGCACAGCGTTGAGATTGCCTGCAATGACAACAAGCTCAATCCGATGATGCTGTGACACACCGCCCCAGACCATGACGGACCTTCCTCCTCCAAATCTATCCTGCTCCAGAGTACAGACCTCAGTGTAATGCTCATTTCTTCGACAATAAACGCGAATCAGTATGTATTCTCCAAAAAAGTGTTATTCTACGGGAGATGCTATATACAGTAAATACCAGACGTTTTGTAATATCCTCCAATACTCTACATGTGCAACTTTTTATGGTATTTGGTTTGCTATAACATTGATTTGAAGTGACATTGAGGATTTGAGCATACTTTTTGAAGCATCCTACCATAGGCCCTACCACTCCCATTGTTTCACTAACAGCTATGCTAATGCTGGCTGTGGGGTAATTAAATAAAGAAAACAAAGCCATATTTTGGCCATTTGTCTCTCAGGATAAATGGATGAATCACTTTTTACCAATACAATTAAGTATATTTCACATGTTGGTGTACCGCCCCTTTGAATTAGTTTTATTCCACATAAATACGAAACAATGTATATTTACTTCAAAATCAGCTTTTTGGTACTAATGCACTTATTGAATGGAAATATGTAGATGAAATATTTTCTATTGTTTTACAGAATATACAAATCAATAGAAATGTTACTAAAATGATTTACTTATCATTTGATATTTTGATAATAATTATGATATTTTGCTATTACTGCTTTTTCCAATAGTTTCTTCTTGGGGTCAAAATGACCCCAGTTGCTAATCCATGTACAGGTATACACACACTTTTCATGAAACATGAATATCTTAAGAGCCTTTATATATATTATAGACATGCTTGTGTAGTGGTGAACCTATAGACCTTCAGTGTGTGACAGGTTCATGATTCTGAAAGGACATCAACCGTAATACCAGCTCACTCACGTAGGAGTGCACTTTTTGTAAAACACAAAAGGGCCAGTGGTGTAGTGGAGGGTATACGCAGGTATAAGCCGTATACCCACTTTTTTCAGTGGGCATTGATTATACTCACTTCTTAATCCCTACTGATGTGTATCAAAGTGTAGTGGAGGTATACGACTTATCAATAATTCAGTACAGTAGAGAAATAATGTACAAAGTAGCCTACACAATCGCGAAGCACATGAAATATATTCACATGCGTGCCACACACACAGCCTAGTTTCAGAGGAATATCATCTGCAGGCAACAAGAGTGTGCAGCTCTCAACTGGTTTTGGCATGGAGCAGCTCACAGAAGAATGACATCGGTAGCCAGTAAGATAGGAAAGATGTTTCAA
Source organism: Oncorhynchus mykiss (assembly GCF_057628025.1). Classification (NCBI taxonomy): domain Eukaryota; kingdom Metazoa; phylum Chordata; class Actinopteri; order Salmoniformes; family Salmonidae; genus Oncorhynchus; species Oncorhynchus mykiss. The sequence continues at coordinate 17,847,284 of NC_143044.1, read as the reverse complement.
CTTTTGATATCTACCAGTAAATGCTAACTAAGGAAACAATGGGTATGCAAACCAGGTATTGAAAAAGTTTAGTCCAAAGTGTTGCTTAGTAGGCTATTTGTGCCAAGTGTCATCATGTGCTGGTTGCATTCAGGGGTGTAGACATGGATGGGTGGAGGTCAGGCCTGGGCAATTATTTTCCATGGAGGGCCACATTAGAATATATTTTTCCCATTTCAGGCCAGAATCATATCATATGATTATACCCCATGTGTATGACTGTGTTGACAGATGTAGCTACCGTAAATCACGTCCAGAAATGCTACTTATTTAACTTTTTTAACATGCACAGAAATAAACCACATCCATGTTCTCCTTTTGGTAGGTATTTTCATTATTAAACATGCAATGAACAACACGGACGGAAAAGCACTGTGCATTCAGCACCACGGACAGAACTCTTGTTAACGGCTATGAACAAAAACACAAGAAAGAGAGAGAGCTCAACATTACATTTAAACTACTCAATTTTTGTGAAGAGTGAAGTCTCTGATGGGCATTGACTAGAGCAGTGATATGTGAATTGATTGCCCCCCATCTACAGTTGTCGGAAGTTTACATACAACCTAGCCAAATACATTTAAACTCAGTTTTCAAAATTCCTGACAATTAATCCTAGTAAAAACTCCCTGTCTTAGGTCAGTTAGGATCATCACTTTATTTTAAGAATGTGAAATGTCAGAATAATAGTAGAGAGAATGATTTATTTGAGCTTTTATTTCTTTCATCCCATTCCCAGTGTGTCAGAAGTTTACATACACTCAATTAGTATTTGGTAGCATTGTCTTTAAATTGTTAAACTTGGGTCAAACATTTCAGGAAGCCTTCAATACGCTTCTCACAATAAGTTGGATGAATTTTGGCCCATTCCTCCTGACAGAGCTGGTGTAAGTAACTGAGTCAGGTTTGTAGGCCTCCTTGCTCGCACAAGCTTTTCAGTTCTGCCCAAAAAAAATTCTACAGGATTGAGGTCAGGGCTTTGTGATGGCTACTCCAATACCTTGACTTTGTTGTCCTTAAGCCATTTTGCCAAAACTTTGGAAGTATGCTTGGGGTCATTGTCCATTTGGAAGACCCATTTGCAACCAAGCTTTAACTTCCTGACTGATGTCTTGAGATGTTGCTTCAATATATCCACATACTTTTCATCCCTCGTGATGCCATCTATTTTGTGAAGTGCCCCAGTCGCTCCTGCAGCAAAGCACCCGCACAACATGATGCTCCCACCCCCGTGCTTCACGGTTGGGATGGTGTTCTTCAGCTTGCAAGCCTCTTCCTTTTCCTTCATACATAACTATGGTCATTATGGCCAAACAGTTCTATTTTTGTTTCATCAGACCAGAGGACATTTCTCCAAAAATAAGATCTTTGTCCCCAAGTGCAGTTGCAAACCGTAGTCTGGCTTTTTATGGCGGTTTTGGAGCAGTGGCTTCTTCCTTGCTGAGCGGCCTTTCAGGTTATGTCGATATAGGACTCGTTTAACGTTGGATATAGATACTTTTGTACCCGTTATCCTCCAGCATCTTCACATGGTCCTTTGCTGTTCGCAACTGTTCGCAAAAAGTATGTTCATCTCTAGGAGACAGAACGCGTCTCCTTCCTGAGCGGTATGGCGCCTGCGTGGTCCCATGGCGTTTATACTTGCGTACTATTGTTTGTACAGATGAACGTGGTACCTTCAGGCATTTGGAAATTGCTCCCACGGATGAACCAGACTTGTGGAGTTCTACCATTTTTTTATGAGGCTGATTTCTTTAGATTTTCCCATGATGTCAAGCAAATAGGCACTGAGTAGGAAGGTAGGCCTTGAAACACATCCACAGGTACACCTCCAATTTACTCAAATTATGTCAATTAGCCTATCAGAAGCTTCTAAAGCCATGACATAATTTTCTGGAATTTTCCAAGCTTTTTAAAGGCCCAGTCAACTTAGTGTAGTGTACTTAGTGGTTGAAAAACAAGTTTTAAGGACTCCAACCTAAGTGTATGTAAGCTTCTGACTTCAACTGTATCTTCAGAGTTCGTTCTGTTATGTGACCTAACCTGGGATATGCTTAACACCCGTCCGTCCTACAATCTAAACTAGATGCCCTCAATCGCACAAAAATTATCAAGGAACCCACCAGGTACAACCCTAAATTCGTAAACATGGACACCGTCATAGATATTATCCTGACCAACTTGCCCTCCAAATACTCCCCTGCTGTTTTGAATAAGGATCTTAGCAATCACTGCCTCATTGCCTGCATCCGTTATGGGTCCGCGGTTAAATAACCACCCCTCTTCACTGTCAAACGCTCCCTAAAACACTTCTGCGAGCAGGCCTTTCTAATCAACCTGGCTCGGGTGTCCTGGAAGGATATTGACCTCATCCCGTCAGTAGAGGATAACTGGTTGTTCTTTAAAAGTAATTTCATCACCATCTTAAATAAGCATGCCCCTTTCAAAAAATGTAGAACTAAGTACAGATATAGCCCTTGGTTCACTCCTGACTGCCCTCGACCAGCACAAAAACATAATGTAATGTACTGCATTAGCAAGTTGCAATATGGAACTTTTCAGGAAAGTCAGGAACCAATACACGCTGTCAGTTAGGAAAGCCAAGGCTAGCTTTTTCAAACAGAAATGTTCATCCTGTAGCTCAAACTACAAAAGGTTTTGGGACACTGTAAAGTCCATGGAGAATAAGAATAGCTCCTCCCAGCTGCCCACTGCACTGAGGCTGGGAAACACTGTCACCACTGATAAATCCACAATAATCGAGAATTTCAATAAGCATTTCTCTACGGATGGCCATGCTTTCCTGCTGGTTACCCCAACCCCTGCCAACAGCTCTGCACCCCCCGCAGCTACTTGCCCAAGCCTCCCCAGCTTCTCCTTCACCAAAATCCAGATAGCTGATGTTCTGAAAGAGCTGCAAAACCTGGACCCGTACAAATCAGCTGGGCTAGACAATCTGAACCCTCTCTTTCTAAAATTATTCGTCACCATTGTTGCAACCCCTACTACTAGTCTATTCAACCTCTCGTATCGTCCGAGATTCCTAAAAATGTGAAAGCTGCCGCGGTCATCCCCCTCTTCAAAGGGGGTGACACTCTAGACCCAAACTGTTACAGACCTATATCCATCCTGCCCTGCCTTTCTAAAGTCTTCGAAAGCCAAGTTAACAAACAGATCACTGACCATTTCAAATTTCTCTGCTATGCAATCTGGTTTCCGAGGTGGTCATGGGGGCACCTCAGCCAAGCTCATGGTCCTAAACTATACCATAACCTCCATTGATAAAAGTCAATACTGTGCAGCTGTCTTCATCGACCTGTCAATCACCGCATTCTTATCGGCAGACTCAACTGCCTTGGTTTCTCAAATGACTGCCTCGCCTGGTTCACCAACATCTTCTCAGATAGAGTTCAGTGTGTCAAATCTGAGGGCGTGTTGTCTGGACCTCTGGCAGTCTCTATCGGGGTACCACAGAGTTCAATTCCCGGGCCAACCCTTTTCTCAGTATATATCAACGATTTCACTCTTGCTGCTGGTGATTCCTTGATCCACCTCTACGCAGACAACACCATTCTGTATACATCTGGTCCTTCTTTGGATACTGTGTTAACAAACTTCCAAACGAGCTTCAATGCCATACAATACTCCTTCCGTGGCCTCCAACTGCTCTTAAATGCTAGTAAAATGAAATGTATGCTCTTCAACTGATTGCTGCCCGCACCTGCTCGCCCGTCTAGCATCACTACTCTGGACGGTTCTGACTTTGAATATGTGGACAACTACAAATACCTAGGTGTCTGGCTAGACTGTTAACTCTCCTTCCAGACTCATATTCAGCATCTCCAATCCAAAATTAAATCTAGAATCGGCTTCCTATTTCGCAACAAAGCCTCCTTCACTCACGCTGCCAAACATACCCTTGTAAAATGTCATGAAAGAATTAACATCTGAAATAAATCATTCTCTCTACTATTATTCTGAAATGTCACGTTCTTAAAATAAAGTTGGTATCCTAATTGACCTAACACAGGGAATTTTTACTCTGATTAAATGTCAGGAATTGTGAAAATATTAGTTTAAATATATTTGGCTAAGGTGTATGTAATCTTCCGACTTCAACTGTTCATGGGTTGACACAAACAGTACAAACATCTTCTGAGCATTACTACTAATCTTAGGAAAGATTTGTTCATTGAGAGATGCATAGAACCTCGTCTATGACGTTGTTTTGAATAGTTCTCCAATCACTGCATTAGACCAAAGATCGATAAGCTCAAGTTGCAGGTCAGTGGAAGTATTATCAACAAGGTGAAAGAAAGGAGAGGAAACCAACCGCATGTCATTTTCCAACACATTGATATCCTCAAAATGAATAGTAAACTCACCATTCAAAGCATGCAGCAGTGATGTATACTTGTTCCGCTGGTCATCTGAAGGGGAACAGACTAGTAGTGTCAGAATATGGGTGAGATTGTTGGCCTCTACTTGGCAGGTAAGGAGAAGTAATATTCCCTTGAAGGCTTTGACAAGGTTGTAAGCACCTTCCCCAAACTCAGCCATTTCACGTTTGTGTGGTAGGGGAGATCTGAAAGACACGACTATCTCTTCCAGCAGTGAGAAAACTACCTGTGGTTTAAAGATTTTGCTCTTATGAAGTTTACCACTTTAGTGACTGAATCCACAACATGACTCATTTTCACAACACATTTACAGAGCAAATCCTGATGAATAAAGCAATGCAGAAAAATACTTGTCTGATTTGGGTTCAGCTCAGCTACTTGATCTTGTATCCTTTTCAAATGGACAATGTTTTTTTCCTGTCAAGTTTGGGCACTCATCAGTGGTCACAATGAATAACTTTTCAAAACTCAGTCCCAGCTTTTCCACATTAACCTCCAATGAATATTTCCCTGTGGTTGTCCTGTTCATTGACTGAAACAAGCTCCTCTGTCATTTCAAGTCTGGGGTTATGCCTCGTAAAAATATCAACAACTGTGCCGTGTCACGTGCATCACTGCTCTCATCCAGGGCCAAGGAGAAAAAGGTGAAATCCTTTACCTTGTCTTTCAACTGTTGTTCCATATTCTCTGCGATGTCCTCAACACGCCGTGTCACTTTTCTTCTTGACAGGGAAATATTTTCAAACAGCTCTTTCTTGTCAGGCAAAGTATTGCTGCAGAGTCAATTAAACATTCTTTAATGAAATCGCCCTCAGCGAATGGCTTGCTATGTTTGTTGTCCGGTCCTCTGGCAGTCTCTATGGGGGTGCCACAGGGTTCAATTCTCGGCCCGATTCTTTTCTCTGTATATATCAATGATGTTGCTCTTGCTGCAGGCGATTCCCTGATCCACCTCTACGCAGACGACACCATTCTGTTTACTTCTGGCCCTTCCTTGGACACTGTGCTATCTAACCTCCAAACGAGCTTCAATGCCATACAATACTCCTTCCGTAGCCTCGGACTGCTCTTAAACGCTAGAAAAACCAAATGCATGCTTTTCAACCGTTCACTGCCTGCACCCGCACACCCGACTAGCATCACCACCCTGGATGGTTCCGACCTAGAATATGTGGACATCTAAAGTACCTAGGTGTCTGGCTAGACTGTAAACTCTCCTTCCAGACTCATATCAAGCAGCTCCAATCTAAAATCAAATCTAGAGTCGGCTTTCTATTCCGCAACAAAGCCTCCTTCACTCACGCCGCCAAACTTACCCTTGTAAAACTGACTATCCTACCGATCCTTGACTTCGGCGATGTCATCTACAAAATAGCTTCCAATACTCTACTCAGCAAAATGGATGCAGTTTATCACAGTGCCATCCGTTTTGTTACTAAAGCACCTTATACCACCCACCACTGCGACCTGTATGCTCTAGTCGACTGGCCCTCGCTACATATTCGTCGCCAGACCCACTGGTTCCAGGTCATCTACAAGTCCATGCTAGGTAAAGCTCCGCCTTATCTCAGTTCACTGGTCACGATGGCAACACCCACCCGTAGCAAGCGCTCCAGCAGGTGTATCTCACTGATCATCCCTAAAGCCAACACCTCATTTGGCCGCCTTTCGTTCCAGTTCTCTGCTGCCTGTGACTGGAACAAATTGCCAAAATCGCTGAAGTTGGAGACTTTTATCTCCCTCACCAACTTCAAACATCTGCTATCTGAGCAGCTAACCGATCGCTGCAGCTGTACATAGTCGTATCGGTAAATAGCCCACCCAATTTACCTACCTCATCCCCATACTGTTTATATTTATTTACTTTTCTGCTCTTTTGCACACCAGTGTCTCTACCTGTACATGACCATCTGATAATTTATCACTCCAGTGTTCATCTGCAAAATTGTAATTATTCGCCTACCTCCTCATGCCTTTTGCACACAATGTATATATACTCTTTTTTTCTTTTTTTCTACTGTGTTATTGACTTGTTAATTGTTTACTCCATGTGTAACTCTGTGTTGTTGTCTGTTCACACTGCTATGCTTTATCTTGGCCAGGTCACAGTTGTAAATGAGAACTTGTTCTCAACTAGCCTACCTGGTTAAATAAAGGTGAAAGAAAAAAATAAAAATGTTTAGTAACTTTGTGGGACAGTACATAGCTAGCTCTCGCAATTCCGTTGTTTGCTGAATGCAGTTAGGTGCAGCGTCTGGTTGCTCCTCTGTATAAAGGTGAGACTCTTACAAACATGTACATGTACGGTTGTTTGTGCTCTAGGACACCCACAGGCCACACAAGACTAATCTGAAGGTCCCCCAGTACCAGTTGAAAACATGTATGGAACTACAGTTTAAATGGAGACTGTTTAGTCCTAAAAATAAAGGGTTAAAAACATGTAAAAAAACATATATATACAGTACCAGGCAAAAGTTTGGACACACTTTTTTTTATTTTGACTATTTTCTACATTGTAGAATAATAGTGAATTAATCAAAATTATGAAATAACACATATGGAATCATGTAGTAACCAAAAAAGTGTTAAACCAAACAAAATATATTTTCTATTTAACATTTCCCAAAGTAGCCACCCTTTGCCTTGATGACAGTTTTGCACACTCTTGGCATTCTCTCAACCAGCTTCACCTGGAATGCTTTTCAAATCAGTCTTGAAGGAGTTCCCACATATGCTGGGCACTTGTTGGTTTCTTTTCCTTCACTCTGCAGTCCAACTAATCCCATTCCATCCCATCGCAATTGGGTGTGGAGGTGTGCTGGATCATTGTCCTGTTGAAAAAAAAATGATAGACCCACTAAGCTCAAACCAAATGGGATGTCGTATTGCTGCAGAATGCCGTTGTACCATGCTGGTTAAGTGTGCCTTGAATTCTAAATAAATCATTGACAGTGTCACCAGCAAAGCACCCCCACACCATCACACCTCCTTGTGCAAGCTTCACGGTGGGAACTACACATGCAGAGATCATTATTTCACCTACTCTGCATCTCACAATGACACAGCGGTTGGAACCATAAATCTTAAATTTGGACTCATCAGACTAAAAGACAGTTTTTCACCGGTCTTATGTCCATGGCTTGTGTTTCTTGGCCCAAGCAAGTCTCTTCTTCTTATTGGTGTCCTTTAGTAGTGTTTTTTTTGCAGCAATTCGACAATGAAGGCATGATTCAGAGAATGTCTGTTTAGAGTTATCATCTGATTGAAGCTTTCCCACATTCACCACAGCTAAATGGTTTCTATCCTGTGTGAGTCAGAATACTGTATGTTTGTTTAGAGTCATCTTTTGATTTAAGCTTTCCCACATTTACCACGGCTAAATGTCTTTTCTCCTGTTTAGAGTCTTGTTCCGATTGAAGTTCTTGCCACAAATGTGGCTGGTGCAGGTTTTCTTAACGTGACAGCATCGGACATGCTCCTTCAGTTTACAGGTGGAGTTGTAGTATTTTTTGCCAAAGTGGCATTCGCTGGGTCTCTCCTTGGCACGTGCCTCTGCAGGTCAGTTTCCAGAGCAAATGTTTTGCCACATTCATGGAACCTGGGTTTGGAAGGGTGTTTCTCCTATTGTGGGTGAGGATCAAATGGTTTATCACTGCTTCCAGATGAGCTGTAGCTGGAGGCATTCTTTTGATTATTTGGAGGGTCACAGGGATTGTCAAAACCCTTTAGTTTGGTCACAGGGCCAAAAGGTTTAAGATCCACTGGATTAGAGTCACTCTCTGTTCTTTACAATCTGGGTTTGAGAAAGAGTCAACGACTGTAGTGGGTCCTCCTGATCACATTACATTTTCACACAGGGAAGCTTGAATATGAAGTTTTTGTTATCAGAGAACTCTTGAAGCTCCTCTTCCTCCTGACTGGTCCTGTGATCCTCCTTTTGCTCTTTAACCTGTATGAGCTCTTGGTCCTCCTGCCGCAGACTGCTGCTCAACTCCTGCTCACAGTGCTACTGCTCAGGAGCGACCACCTCTTCAGAGACAGGGAAAGAAAGCTACATGGAGTCCTGAGAGAACAAGAGAAGCAGAGGTTATCTATACAGCCTGAATGCACAATCTACTTTCAAAATGGCTTTTGTGACACAGACAACCTTTTAATCAAAAACCATTTCTTATCAATTGATGAAATGTTGATAATTGTACTGCCCTACCAAGCACAAAGGTAGTAAGTGCTCATTCTGCCTCTATTGTATTGTGTTTTGGAGAAAGTGGGGGTCATAGTAGCAGTAACTGCAAAAAGTTACTGTGAAACCAAGGTAAATAGCAGTAACTATAATTTTATTCTGACAGCGATACAATTGAACCTGTATGACACTGACTGACAGATACACACACACACACATACTGTACAATGCTAATCTAGCGACACAACATCATGGCACAGCATTCCCGGGGGAAAATGATGGTTGAACTTGCTCTGAAACGCCGACATTGGTAAGAACTAGCTAGCTAAGTAGATCAAAATGAAGTTAGCTATCTAGCTAGTGAGCGAGCATAGACTAACCTGCTCTCATAAGAGGAGATCCACAAATGATACTAGCTTCAATCTATTAGCCGTATAAATAATTATATTCTGAAATGTTATCTGATGGTTTCTATGAATCAATACACCATACACACGATTTCTAGCAAGTCACGTCAATACTAGGTTTTATTTCTGTAATGTCCATCCATGCAATTTGTTTTATTTGTAAATAAAGATGCACAGCTAAGAGCCTTTTTGGGAGAAGGTATGAAATGAATAAATGAACTGATTTATGACCATGAAAATTAACATGATAATGTTTTAACAAGTTAAAATCAATATTGATTATATCCTATAATTATAGAATAGAATAACTGAAAATGATTATGATCATGTCTGCACAACACAAAATGTCAATATTAATAATTATCATCCCTGACAGAAAATAATCATTAGGGTGCATGTTCCTGATTATTTTCTCTATTTATTTCAAAAAAATAAATTCCTGATCTGCCCCCTTCAACTAAAGTCACAGTGTCAACACTATTTGAAGAAATAGAGAACCAGTGGGTGGTCTCTGACTCCTTAGACATCAGTCTACTAGATGAGAAATCAATTGCCGATGAGGATAATGAGGATTATCATCCACCTTCAGAGTTGGATGTTCCAGAACAAGTGACATCTGAGTCCATAGACAAAACTCCAGTTGTACTATCAAACAAGAAATCCAATATTCCACCAATGGGTAAGCCATTTGGTCCCAAATACAAGAGGCAATGTACTCAGAATATTTCAGAGGTTAAGCAAAAGGAAATATGGGAAATATGGGAAATAACAGTATTTGGAGATGAAGTATAAGGAGAAGAGGACATGGATCTTCCACATGGTGGCACAGCAATCTAAGAGAAATATCACTGCTGGCACTGACAGTCGATGCAGCAGGTCATTGGTGTACCATCTCCCAAACCAGAGTGGTTCTGCACAACAAAGTGTTTTTTTCTGACAACATTGGGCTACCACCCCAAAAGTGACAAGCTGATTGTCACGATGATGGGCAAGTCAATCAGCACCAAACTGATTCCACCAAAAGATCATAGGGGAAAGAAAGCTTCAGCGAGCAAATTGAACATGAATCCAATCCTGTAATACATTGAGTCCTTCCATCCCCAAATCAGCCACTACAGAAGAGAGCGCACCTCTACCTACCGAGTGACGTCAATATTCGGTTCATGCATAATGACTACAAGGAGTAGAACAAAGATGCCAGCTGCGTTTACGAAACCTACTGTATCGCAAGGCAGTAAAGGGAAGGAACATCAGCTTTATGAAGCTTGGAGAGGAGGAGTGCGAGCCATCATCTGAAGATGGAGCACAGGGAGAACGAGGCCATGGAAACCCAAGCCTGCCAAGCCACTAACATCACTGGTGAGTGTTGTCAATGCTGACTCAACTTTTATGGAGGAAATCACCCTCAAGTATTTCGAGCCGGGACACACCTTCATGAGTGCAGACAGTTTCCACCATGGTGTGGAACAGGAAGTTAAAGCTTGACCTGGAGATTTGGCATATGAATTCATGGACTTCCTCCATGTGGTAGCCACTTCCAACGCAGGCAGGTTGGAGGTTGTTGAAAATAAAAGAAAAAGAAAAAGGAAAACATCCTGGCATGTAAAGCTGGCCATTATTCCATCGTGAAGCTGAAGATGGCAGCAGCACCAAAGATGGCAGAGATGGCTGAGATCCAGGTGAGGCGTGGATCCAGGAACCTCTTCTATGAAGTCTCCCATGAAGAAAAGGACTTCACAGAGCTTGACTTTATCATGAAGAAAGTCACTCTAGAGACACCCTCGGCACTACAAACACAGGATAGAGGGATAGAAGAGTGGAAGACGATGGACATCACCAAGCTGTGTTCTCTGATGCCTGCAAATCGAAGGCAGTTCTGGAATGCCTTGGCTTTGCTGAGGATGAGCACTGAAGATGCTTTACTTAAACATGAAATGTTACTTAAATTAAATGTAACTATTCAGCATTTTATCAATTGTAGCTAAATGTCATTTGTGTCCTCTTATGAATATTATGAAAATGTAAATATGTTTAAAATGAATTCTTAAAGCTGTTATTTATTCGAAATTGTCTATGTAAGATTGATAAATTGATTGAATGTTTTTATTAATTAGCAATCTCATTGTAATGTTTTTTTAATTAGTATTACCCTATCTCATACTTCTATCATATTCCATCATTTTATATTACAAGATAGGTGTCACGAATCCCGCTTCCTGAGTCTGTGTTTGCCTGGGTTTCTGTCCTGGAGTGTGTTTCCGGTGTCCTGGAACGCACCCTGTCTGGTTGCCTGGCGAATTAGCTTGTTGGGAAATCGATGTTCACCCGCACCTGTATCCCATCAGTAATCTGCACACCTGTCCTGATCATCACCTCCTCCCTTCAAAAGCTCTGACCTGACATCCTGACATTTGTTTTTTACGTATTGCTTGCTTTAGACTTACCTCCGTTTGTTCTGTCTTCAGTTACTCACCCGGATCATTTACCCCATTCCCGCCTGGTCGTCGGAGGATTCCGCTACCCCATTGGATCCACCTATTTACTCCCATCAACTCACCACCGCTGCCCGCTACGCCATCTGGATATATCTACCCATTCACATTCACTTGTAAATAAATACTCACCTTCTTCCTACTCTCCTTGTCCTGGTCTGCTTCTGGGTTCGATTTTGAAAGAACGTGACAATAGGTAATCATTTAATTTAATTAAAACAATTGCAGGGCTGCTTTTCACATGTATTCTTATAACAAGACATAATGTGACTGACGCAGAACCCACATCTCCATGTAAATGCAACTGGTATCTTAGTGGAAGACACACAAAGGATGCTGCTTCAACTCTGTTACACTGTTAGTAAATACACTGCTCTTTTATTAATAGCATAAATGAGAAGTATAGTAAACTAACAAATGAAAATGGCAGATACTGCTCTTTGAGTTGTTATTACCCTTTAATTGTGTAACATATATCATGCCAAGGAAGAAGGCAGTAACTGCAGTTTAAGGCTCAAATGACATGTCAGGGTCAATATGAATAAAAACTGTACTCATAGTAAGGCAACATCTCCAATGATCTTCATAGAATTCATTTGGCTGGACAATTAAAACATGTTAAAGCCATTTTTCTCAGTTCCATGCTATGAGCCAGCAGCATACCACCCTCCATCCTGGTCCAGGACCAACCCATATGTACTCCTACATTTGAAGTCGGAAGTTTACATACACTTTGGTTGGAGTCATTAAAACTCGTTTTTCAACCACTCCACAAATTTCTTGTAAACAAACTATACTTTTGACAAGTCGGTTAGGGCATCTACATTGTGCATGACAAGCAATTTTTCCAACATTTGTTTAGAGACAGATTATTTCACTTATCATTCACTGTATCACAATTCCAGTGGGTCAGAAGTTTACATACACTAAGTTGACTGTTCCTTTAAACAGCTTGGAAAATTCCAGAAAATGATGTCATGGCTTTAGAAGCTTCTGGTAGGCTAATTGACATCATTTGAGTCAATTGGAGGTGTACCTGTGGATGTATTTCAAACTCAGTGCCTCTTTGCTTAACATCATGGGAAAATCTAAAGAAAACAGCCAAGACCTTTTTTAGACCTCCACAAGCCTGGTTCATCCTTGGGAGCAATTTCCAAATGCCTGAAGGTGCAATGTTCATTTGTACAAACAATAGAAAGCAAGTATAAACACCATGGGACCACGCAGCCATCATACCGCTCAGGAAGGAGACGCGTTCTGTCTCTTAGAGATGAACGTACTTTGGTGCGAAAGGTGCGAATCAATCCCAGAACAACAACGAAGGACCTTGTGAAGATGCTGGAGGAAACTGGTACAAAAGTGTCTATATCCACAGTAAAAACTAGTCCTATATGGACATAACCTGAAAGGCCGCTCAGCAAGGAAGAAGCCACTGCTCCAAAAACGCCATAAAAAAGCCAGACTACGGTTTGCAGCTGCACATGGGGACAAAGACTGTACGTTTTGGAGAAATGTCCTCTTGTCTGTTGAAAAATAGAACTGTTTGGCCATAATGACCATCATTATGTTTGGAGGACAAAGGGGGAGGCTTGCAAACCGAAGAACACCATCCCAATCGTGAAGCACGGGTTTGGCAGCATCATGTTGTAGGGGGTGCTTTGCTGCAGGAGGGACTGCTGCACTTCACAAAATAGATGGCATCATGAGGGCGGAAAATTAGGCTGTACACTTTCCAATAGTCTCATTTACAATTTGACAAGCATTTTATAATGATGCGCGGAAGGTAGCCGAGTGGTTAGAGCATTGGGCCAGTAACCGAAAGGTTACTTGATCGAATCCCTGAGCTGACAATGTAAAAATCTGTTGTTCTGCCCCTGAGAAAGGTAGTTAACCCATTGTTCCCCGGGTGCTGTGGATGTTGATTATGGCAGCCCCCCACACCTCTCTGATTCAGAACTGGGGACATTTACTTTTCGTCAGCCAACAAGATCATTAGGCCTAACGAACTGCAAAATCACGAGGCTATGTCAGTCTGAGCTCTCATGAAGTGTTTGATTAGATGTTTGAATAGATTCGCATTGATGTCAATGTACCAGGCAGTTAGCAAGTTTGGTAGCCTACTAATGACCATCAGCAGCGTCAGAGCTTGGAGAAGCCTAATTACCGTGACTAAACGGTCATGTGTGCCATCGTGCGCTATCGTACATAAATTTATTTTGTCCCCCTACACCAAACGCAATCACGACACGCAGGTTAAAATATCAAAACAAACTCTGAACGAATGACATTAATTTGGGGACAGGTCGAAAAGCATTTAACATGTATGGCAATTTAGCTCGTTAGCTTGCACTTGCTAGCTAATTTGTCCTGGGATATAAACATTGAGTTGTTATTTGACCTGAAATTCACAAGGTCCTCTACTCCGACAATTAATCCACACATTAAACGGTCAACTGAATAATTTCTAGTCATCTCTCCTCCTTCCAGGCTTTTTCATCTTTGAACTTATATGGGGATTGACATCTACACTTTCATAGTATTACCACGACGACCATCAAAACATATCGTCTTTCAATCACCCATGTGGGTATAACCAATGAGGAGATGGCAGGACTTGGCAGGACTTGCAGTGAGCTCTGCATCAGAAATAGAACTGATTTCTATTTTAGCCCTTGGCAACGCAGATGCTCGTTGGCCCGCTTGAGCAGTGTGGGTGCAATAATGATGGATTTCTATATTTATTTTGCGATGCTCGTGCACACGACGTGTCTGGTCTGGCCAGCATGTTACTCTCCCTAAATGTCTCTTTTGTGCCCAAGTCAGTATCATCCTACTGTCCTTGGAAGTGAAGTTGTGCTCTCATGAATCTCTCTAAAACTCTTCGTGCTCAAAGTGACCCTCTAAAAGTCAATAAGCCCTTTGCAGCAATGGACGCTTAGATTACCCCACATTATACACTTTATAGAACCACAGAGAAGGGTCATATCCATTTGGCTAGAGCCTGAGAATTGGGTTTGGGGGAAATGCATTAGTTCAAGAGCAGTAAATGAGTCGAGTAATTGGATTACAAAAGAGTGCTATCATTGTAGAGGTAGAGGGCATATTTTATATCTAAAGGACAGGCTAAGTGCTTTCCATAAAGAACTTCAGTGTAGGATAGGGTCATCATAATGCCATTGTGGAGGCGTTGCAGAGGCACACTCACACATATGGTTGGTTAGTCCAACTTTATTCAGAGATACTGCAGTGGTCTTGTATGAAAGAAACAATTTAGAACTCTTAAGTATCTCACGCTGCAGTAAGCCCTACTGTGTTACATTTTCTTTTCTGGGAATGATTGTCAATTAGAGTAAAGATCTATTTAAAGAGCTTGATCTGTAGGTAGATCTGAAGCCTCTATTGAGAGTTATTGTAAACATAATGTACATGTAGTGAACATGCCATGGTACGTCAGAGGATGTTTCTGTGACAGCTACTGATTTGAACATTTCCTGTTTCAGACTCATCCCAGCATACTGGGAACATTCCCAGAACATTAGTTAGTTAAGATTCCCATTAAGTTCTAGTTAGGGTTTTAACATTAGGATGACAACATCCCAAAAATATTCAAATATTGTTTTTGATAACAATGTTCTCCTAATATTCACAAATATTTGTAACAACCACCACTAAACATTTCCCCAAAGTTCTCATTAGGTTTCCAAGTAATTTATTAACACAATGTACCACTAATGTTTTTCCCAGCAAACCAAAAGTTCCCAGAACATTCCTTATGTTGCGGCAAATGTTTCTCATGTCACAAAAGCTGTCTAGTCATGTTTATGATAATGCAAAGTCTACATAAAACAATTCCCCAAAGTTGCACAAACTTTCCCAGAACAGAAAATATGTTTATATGCAATGTCATTCATGCAATGTTTAAGTTAGGTTGCAATGGACATTCCCTTAATGTTGCAAGAATATTATTGTGATATTCACGAAGGTAGCACAGAACATTCCCACAATGTTGCATAATGTTCTACAAGTTCCAAATAACTCAGTTTTTATAACATTCATAGCATATTGGTTTTAGATTTAACATTGCTCCATTGATGTTCATACAATGTACATTTGACCACTTCTTGGAGGTGCTCATAAATGTTTTATTTAATTATTTTACCTAATATTACCACAACATTCTCAACATATAAATGTGTAGCTCCTTAAAGCAGATTGGAATACATCCACATTATGTTTCTCTCCAGATTTGTGGATGTTTTGTAGGCCCACTAGAAGCTGATAGACACGCCATTTTAGATTAATTCATTTTAGATTAATTCATAGGACATTTGCATAGCATTTCATCATACAAACAAAACGTTTACACTTTGTGTTGACAATCTGCAAATGGGGTTTGATCCTGCAATGTTTTGTTCGTAAGCCAGGGTTTAAGAAGGAATGTCTTCTTAACTGCAATTGTTTCTCAAGTGTAGACTTATGAAGAAAGTTAAGCAAAGTTGTTATTCCTCAAAAAGCTTATTGAAAATATTTATCCTTTTGCAAAACAATAAGAATAAATTAGATTCTTGAAAATAAATGTATTGGAATGGTTATTGGACATATTCAGGGCAGTGAGAGAATAAGCTAATTAAAGCAATTTAACAATTCACTCACAGACTTCATCTGAAAGTTTCAGTGTTGATTCTTTTAAAACCAAGAACATGTTTTAGAACAGTAATTTCAGTAAAAAATATGCTAGCTAGATAGCTACAGTATCGACATTTTAAGAATAAAAAAAATTAAAATAAATGATCCTTTATTTAAATCATTAAATCTTAAAATATTGTTAAGGAATTGCACTTTACCGCCTTAGTTTTGTTATGCAAACTTAAGAAGCTTATTAAGAAAAAAATACGTTTGGAAGTGCAATTCCTCAACAATATCTTAAGATTGAATGATTTATTTACGAACTTCTCAAATAACTTATTAAAAATCTTCTTAAGGTGTTTGTTGCTAGTTAACCGTTTTAGCTATCTAGCTAGCAATGGCAATCATGTTTGCATATTGCTTACTTTTCTAAAACATGTCCTTGATCTAGGATAACCATGTCAAGCGTCTCAAAGTAGGAATTATGTTGGATGCCAAAAAAAGTATACAGTGCCTTGCGAAAGTATTCGGCCCCCTTGAACTTTGCGACGTTTTGCCACATTTCAGGCTTCAAACATAAAGATATAAACTGTATTTTTTTTATGAAGAATCAACAACAAGTGGGACACAATCATGAAGTGGAACGACATTTATTTGATATTTCAAACTTTTTAAACAAATCAAAAACTGAAAAATTGGGCGTGCAAAATTATTCAGCCCCCTTAAGTTAATACTTTGTAGCGCCACCTTTTGCTGTGATTACAGCTGTAAGTCGCTTGGGGTATGTCTCTATCAGTTTTGCACATCAAGAGACTGACATTTTTTCCCATTCCTCCCTGCAAAACAGCTCGAGCTCAGTGAGGTTGGATGGAGAGCATTTGTGAACAGCAGTTTTCAGTTCTTTCCACAGATTCTCGATTGGATTCAGGTCTGGACTTTGACTTGGCCATTCTAACACCTGGATATGTTTATTTTTGAACCATTCCATTGTAGATTTTGCTTTATGTTTTGGACCATTGTCTTGTTGGAAGACAAATCTCCGTCCCAGTCTCAGGTCTTTTGCAGACTCCATCAGGTTTTCTTCCAGAATGGTCCTGTATTTGTCTCCATCCATCTTCCCATGAATTTTAACCATCTTCCCTGTCCCTGCTGAAGAAAAGCAGGCCCAAACCATGATGCTGCCACCACCATGTTTGACAGTGGGGATGGTGTGTTCAGGCTAATGAGCTGTGTTGCTTTTACGCCAAACATAACGTCTTGCATTGTTGCAAAAAAGTTCAATTTTGGTTTCATCTGACCAGAGCACCTTCTTCCACATGTCTGGTGTGTCTCCCAGGTGGCTTGTGGCAAACTTTAAACTACACTTTTTATGGATATCTTTAAGAAATGGCTTTCTTCTTGCCACTCTTCCATAAAGGCCAGATTTGTGCAATATACGACTGATTGTTGTCCTATGGACAGAGTCTCCCACCTCAGCTGTAGATCTCTGCAGTTCATCCAGAGTGATCATGGGCCTCTTGGCTGCATCTCTGATCAGTCTTCTCCTTGTATGAGCTGAAAGTTTAGAGGGACGGCCAGGTCTTGGTAGATTTGCAGTGGTCTGATACTCCTTCCATTTCAATATTATCGCTTGCACAGTGCTCCTTGGGATGTTTAAAGCTTGGGAAATCTTTTTGTATCCAAATCCGGCTTTAAACTTCTTCACAACAGTATCTCGGACCTGCCTGGTGTGTTCCTTGTTCTTCATGATGCTCGTTGGCCCTTTGTTGTTGATTCTTCACAAAAAAATACAGTTTTATATCTTTATGTTTGAAGCCTGAAATGTAGCAAAAGGTCGCAAAGTTCAAGGGGGCCGAATACTTTCGCAAGGCACTGTATTTACATTTTTACACAGCTTTTGACTGGATTTATACTGAACATCTGGACGAAATGAAGACATCTATTTTCATAGTGTATCTGAGCCTCAATTTCATAGTTATTTTCATTAGAAACATGTTTAAAGAATATGTGGGATTGAACCTGCAATCTTCAGCTCTGCAACCAGATCATTAACCCTTTGCGCTACCATGGAATACACGTGCGTGCGTGCGTGCGTGTAAAATATGGTCAACAAGGGCACAAAACACAATTTGAGTTATTCAGATGTTCCCATCTTCTTCACATGCTGTTTGTTGAAATTAGTTGAGATTGATATTGAAATGGCTGCATTGGTCCTTTAAATCCCCAAAATATTATTGCATTGAACCGGGATTCGTTTTTGTATATTTATTATGTATCAAAATCTTTCAGAATGGGTATTGCATGAATTTGTATGTGTTTTGATGAACCTTTTCACACATACCAACAAATGAGTGTGATCATTCTACAGTGGTCCCTGGAGCATGGAGCAACCAGTGTGATTAGAACGCTTATTTAGAACGTCCAGTTTCGATTGATGCAACAATCAGCATTTGAGCTGGCCACACTGTTTTTTCGCAGAAACATTTTGCACAAACACAGTCCTTACAAAGTTATGTCCAGAATGTGACGAGTTTATTTTTGGATGCAATGTTCAGACATTCACAGAAGTATCTACAGTATAACACAATCATCCAAACCAGAAAATGTAGGCTACATTTGTCCTAGCGCTAACTGAGGAAAGATTGACATAACACAAGTGGTCATATTTATATAACTCTCGGCTGACAGAAACTACAATATGAATGAGCTAATAGCAATTACTATTTATAATTAACCACATCACGGGTGAGCTCACCATTGATCAAATAATTGAGTGAAACATTTTCTAGAAATTGAAAGTAATCCGTCAATGGGTAGTTTGTGCGCACAGCCATACTTGTTTTTTCGCATCAACCAAAGATAATAAGAGCAGACAAGATTAGTTTTTTAATTTTTTTTTATATTTGAATGCATGTTGAAGGGGGTGTGTTGTCTATGATCATTCACTTCCGGAAGTTTACCCGAAAGATGAGTGAACCATAACTTCACCTCATTATGACATATTTGGTCTGACAGATGTTTACGTGACATCCAGAATGCATTGTATAATGTCAACAAACATAGCGCCACACATATCTGGCAAATAGCTTAGCATTAGCCCATTATAATCAGAACCACCTTCAAGAAAGTATTTTACACACATCATAAGTTTCCATTACAATCTATGCAATAATCAGAATGCATTATTTGTCACCAGTACTTGAAAACATGTGAATAAAACTGTAAATATATTATGCTCCATACATACATCGATACATACATACTGTATGCACCTACAGTAGAAACGGCAACACAATATACATAAATTAAGAACTTACTTTGATACTTTGAACTTACTTTGATTCTATGTGAATTAATGAGGAGGCAGAACACACCTCAATTCAAACTGTTGTTAGAAAATACAACTTGTTAGAAAATCATTTTAAATTGACAAGTTGAAACATAGCCTATAGATAATTAGCAGACATCCCCCATCATAGCACTGAGACTGCACTTGTGAAGGTGGTAAATTACCTTTTAATGGCGTCAGACCGAGGCTCTGCATCTGTCCTCGTGCTCCTAGACCTTAGTGCTGCTTTTGATACCATCGATCACCACATTCTTTTGGAGAGATTGGAAACCCAAATTGGTCTACACGGACAAGTTCTGGCCTGGTTTAGATCTTATCTGTCGGAAAGATATCAGTTTGTCTATGTGAATGGTTTGTCCTCTGACAAATCAACTGTAAATTTCGGTGTTCCTCAAGTTTCCCTTTTAGGACCACTATTGTTTTCACTATATATTTTACCTCTTAGGGATGTCATTCGGAAACATAATGTTAACTTTCACTGCTATGCGGATGACACACAGCTGTACATTTCAGTGAAACATGGTGAAGCCCCAAAATTGCCCTCGCTAGAAGCCTGTGTTTCAGACATAAGGAAGTTATTTTAAACTCAGACAAAACAGAGATGCTTGTTCTAGGTCCCAAAGAGATCTGTTGAATCTGACAATTAATCTGGACGGATGTACAGTCGTCTCAAATAAAACTGTGAAGGAGCTTGGCGTTACTCTGGTCCCTGATCTCTCTTTTGACGAACATATCAAGACTGTTTCAAGGACAGCTTTTTCCATCTACATAACATTGCAAAAATCTGAACATTTCTGTCCAAAAATGATGCAGAAAAATGTATCCATGCTTTTGTTACTTCTAGGTTAGACTACTGCAATGCTCTACTTTCCGGCTACCCGGATAAAGCACTAAATAAACTTCAGTTAGTGCTAAATACCGCTGCTAGAATCCTGACTAGAACCCCAAAAAATGTATCATATTACTCCAGTGCTAGCCTCCCTACACTGGCTTCCTGTTAAGGCAAGGGCTGATTTCAAGGTTTTACTGCCAACCTACAAAGCATTACATGGGCTTGCTCCTACCTATCTTTCCGATTTGGTCCTGCGTACATACCTACAAGTGCGCTACGGTTGTTATGGTGCGTGAATGAGGACCCAAAAGCGAACTAACGTAAACAGGGCTTCTTTAATAACAAAACATACGTAGGCTCAGATGGACCGGCAGATTCCGACAGGACAGGACAAGGTTGCAGCAAACATGACGATAGTCTGGTTCAGGCATGAATAACACAAACAAGAATCCGACAAAGACAGAAACAAAAACAGAGAGAGATATAGAGGACTAATCAGAGGGAAAAAGGGAACAGGTGGGAAAAGGGGTGACGAGGTAGTTAGGAGGAGACAAGGAACAGCTGGGGGAAAGAGGGGGAGAAAAGGTAACCTAATAACGACCAGCAGAGGGAGACAGGGTGAAGGGAAAGGACAGAAACAAGACACAACATGACAATACATGACAGTACCCCCCCACTCACCGAGCGCCTCCTGGCGCACTCGAGGAGGAAACCTGGCGGCAACGGAGGAAATCATCGATCAGCGCACGGTCCAGCACGTCCCGAGAGGGAACCCAACTCCTCTCCTCAGGACCGTACCCCTCCCAATCTACTAGGTACTGATGACCACGGCCCCGAGGACGCATGTCCAAAATCCTACGGACCCTGTAGATGGGTGCGCCCTCGACAAGGATGGGGGGGGGGGGGGAAGACGAGCGGGGGCGCGAAGAACGGGCTTGACACAGGAGACATGGAAGACCGGGTGGACGCGACGAAGATATCGCGGAAGAAGAAGTCGAACTGCGACAGGATTAATGATCTGGGCAATACGGAACGGACCAATGAACCGCGGGGTCAACTTGCGAGAAGCGGTCTTAAGGGGAAGGTTCTGAGTGGAGAGCCAAACTCTCTGACCGCGACAATATCTAGGACTCTTAGTTCTGCGCTTATTAGCAGCCCTCACAGTCTGCGCCCTATAACGGCAAAGTGCAGACCTGACCCTCTTCCAGGTGCGCTCGCAACGTTGGACAAAAGCCTGAGCGGAGGGGACACTGGACTCGGCGAACTGAGATGAGAACAGCGGAGGCTGGTACCCGAGGCTACTCTGAAAAGGAGATAGCCCGGTCGCAGACGAAGGAAGCGAGTTGTGGGCGTATTCTGCCCAGGGGAGCTGTTCTGACCAAGACGCAGGGTTGCGAAAAGAAAGACTGCGTAAGATGCGACCAATAGTCTGATTGGCCCGTTCTGCTTGACCGTTAGACTGGGGGTGAAAGCCGGAAGAGAGACTGACGGAAGCCCCAATCAAACGGCAAAACTCCCTCCAAAATTGAGACGTGAATTGCGGACCTCTGTCCGAAACGACGTCTGACGGAAGGCCATGAATTCTGAAAACATTCTCGATGATGATTTGTGCCGTCTCTTTAGCAGAAGGAAGCTTAGCAAGGGGAATAAAATGAGCCGCCTTAGAGAACCTGTCGACAACCGTAAGAATAACAGTCTTCCCCGCTGACGAAGGCAGTCCGGTGACAAAATCTAAGGCGATGTGAGACCACGGTCGAGAGGGAATGGGAAGCGGCCTGAGACGGCCGGCAGGAGGGGAGTTACCGGACTTAGTCTGCGCGCAGACCGAACAAGCAGCCACGAAGCGACGCGTGTCATGCTCCCGGGTGGGCCACCAAAAACGCTGGCGAATGGAAGCAAGCGTACCCCGAATGCCAGGATGGCCGGCTAACTTGGCAGAGTGAGCCCACTGAAGAACGGCCAGACGAGTAGGAACGGGAACGAAAAGAAGGTTCCTAGGACAAGTGCGCGGCGACGGAGTTTGAGTGAGTGCTTGCTTTACCTGCCTCTCAATTCCCCAGACAGTCAACCCGACAACACGCCCCTCAGGGAGAATCCCCTCGGGGTCAGTGGAGGCTACTGAAGAACTGAAGAGACGAGATAAAGCATCAGGCTTGGTGTTCTTAGAGCCCGGACGATAAGAAATCACGAACTCGAAACGAGCGAAAAACAGCGCCCAGCGCGCCTGACGCGCATTAAGTCGTTTGGCAGAACGGATGTACTCAAGGTTCCTATGGTCAGTCCAAACGACAAAAGGAACGGTCGCCCCCTCCAACCACTGTCGCCATTCGCCTAGGGCTAAGCGGATGGCGAGCAGTTCGCGGTTTCCCACATCATAGTTACGTTCCGACGGCGACAGGCGATGAGAAAAATACGCGCAAGGGTGGACCTTGTCGTCAGAGAGGGAGCGCTGAGAAAGAATGGCTCCCACGCCCACCTCTGACGCGTCAACCTCGACAACGAACTGTCTAGAGACGTCAGGTGTAACAAGGATAGGTGCGGATGTAAAACGATTCTTGAGGAGATCAAAAGCTCCCTGGGCGGAAACGGACCACTTAAAGCACGTCTTGACAGAAGTAAGGGCTGTGAGAGGAGCTGCCACCTGACCGAAATTACGGATGAAACGACGATAGAAGTTCGCGAAGCCGAGAAAGCGCTGCAGCTCGACGTGTGACTTAGGGACGGGCCAATCAATGACAGCTTGGACCTTAGCGGGATCCATCTTAATGCCTTCAGCGGAAATAACAGAACCGAGAAATGTGACGGAGGAGGCATGAAAAGAGCACTTCTCAGCCTTCACAAAAAGACAATTCTCTAAAAGGCGCTGGAGGACACGTCGAACGTGCTGAACATGAATCTGGAGTGACGGTGAAAAAATCAGGATATCGTCAAGGTAAACGAAAACAAAGATGTTCAGCATGTCTCTCAGGACATCATTGACTAATGCCTGAAAGACAGCTGGAGCGTTAGCGAGGCCGAAAGGAAGAACCCGGTATTCAAAGTGCCCTAACGGAGTGTTAAACGCCGTCTTCCACTCGTCCCCCTCCCTGATGCGCACGAGATGGTAAGCGTTACGAAGGTCCAACTTAGTGAAAAACCTGGCTCCCTGCAGGATCTCGAAGGCTGAAGACATAAGAGGAAGCGGATAACGATTCTTCACTGTTATGTCATTCAGCCCTCGATAATCTATGCAGGGGCGCAGGGACCCGTCCTTCTTCTTAACAAAAAAAAACCCCGCTCCGGCGGGAGAGGAGGAGGGGACTATGGTACCGGCGGCAAGAGCTACAGACAAATAATCTTCGAGAGCCTTACGTTCGGGAGCCGACAGAGAGTATAGTCTACCCCGGGGGGGAGTGGTTCCCGGAAGGAGATCAATACTACAATCATACGACCGGTGTGGAGGAAGAGAGGTGGCCCTGGACCGACTGAACACCGTGCGCAGATCGTGATATTCCTCCGGCACCCCTGTCAAATCACCAGGCTCCTCCTGTGAAGAAGAGACAGAGGAAACAGGAGGGATAGCAGACATTAAACATTTCACATGACAAGAGACGTTCCAGGAGAGGATAGAATTACTAGACCAATTAATGGAAGGATTATGACAAACTAGCCAGGGATGGCCCAAAACAACAGGTGTAAAAGGTGAACGAAAAATTAAAAAAGAAATGGTTTCGCTATGATTACCAGAAACAGTGAGGGTTAAAGGTAGCGTCTCACGCTGAATCCTGGGGAGAGGACTACCATCCAGGGCGAACAAGGCCGTGGACTCCCTTAACTGTCTGAGAGGAATGTCATGTTCCCGAGCCCAGGTCTCGTCCATAAAACAGCCCTCCGCCCCAGAGTCTATTAAGGCACTGCAGGAAGCTGACGAACCGGTCCAGCGTAGATGGACCGACAAGGTAGTGCAGGATCTTGAAGGAGAGACAGGAGTAGTAGCGCTCACCAGTAGCCCTCCGCTTACTGATGAGCTCTGGCTTTTACTGGACATGAAGTGACAAAATGACCAGCAGAACCGCAATAGAGACAGAGGCGGTTGGTGATTCTCCATTCCCTCTCCTTAGTCGAGATGCGGATACCTCCCAGCTGCATAGGCTCAGCACCCGAGCCGGCAGAGGAAGATGGTAGTGATGCGGAGAGGGGGGTAACGGAGAACGCGAGCTCCTTTCCACGAGCTCGGTGACGAAGATCAACCCGTCGCTCAATGCGAATAGCGAGTTCAATCAAGGAATCCACGCTGGAAGGAACCTCCCGGGAGAGAATCTCATCCTTTACCTCTGCGCGGAGACCCTCCAGAAAACGAGCGAGCAAAGCCGGCTCGTTCCAGCCACTGGAGGCAGCAAGAGTGCGAAACTCAATAGAGTAGTCTGTTATGGATTGATTACCTTGACATAGGGAAGACAGGACCCTGGAAGCCTCCTCCCCAAAAACAGATCGATCAAAAACCCGTATCATCTCCTCCTTAAAGTCCTGATACTGGTTAGTACACTCAGCCCTTGCCTCCCAGATTGCCGTGCCCCACTCACGAGCCCGTCCAGTAAGGAGAGATATGACGTAGGCGACACGAGCAGTGCTCCTGGAGTAAGTGTTGGGCTGGAGAGAAAACACAATATCACACTGGGTGAGGAACGAGCGGCATTCAGTGGGCTCCCCAGAGTAACACGGCGGGTTATTGATTCTGGGCTCCGGAGATTCGAAAGCCCTGGAAGTGGCCGGTGGATCGAGGCGGAGATGGTGAACCTGTTCTGTGAGGTTGGAGACTTGGGTGGCCAGGGTCTCAACGGCATGTCGAGCAGCAGACAATTCCTGCTCGTGTCTGCCTAGCATCGCTCCCTGGATCTCGACGGCTGAGTGGAGAGGATCCGAAGTCGCTGGGTCCATTCTTGGTCGGATTCTTCTGTTATGGTGCGTGAATGAGGACCCAAAAGCGAACTAACGTAAACAGGGCTTCTTTAATAACAAAACATACGTAGGCTCAGATGGACCGGCAGATTCCGACAGGACAGGACAAGGTTGCAGCAAACATGACGATAGTCTGGTTCAGGCATGAATAACACAAACAAGAATCCGACAAAGACAGAAACAAAAACAGAGAGAGATATAGAGGACTAATCAGAGGGAAAAAGGGAACAGGTGGGAAAAGGGGTGACGAGGTAGTTAGGAGGAGACAAGGAACAGCTGGGGGAAAGAGGGGGAGAAAAGGTAACCTAATAACGACCAGCAGAGGGAGACAGGGTGAAGGGAAAGGACAGAAACAAGACACAACATGACAATACATGACAACGGTCACAAGACGCAGGCCTCCTAATTGTCCCTAGAATTTCTAAGCAAACATCTGGAGGCAGGGCTTTCTCCTATAGAGCTCAATTTTTATGGAATGGTCTGCCTACCTATGTGAGAGACGCAGACTCGGTCTCAACCTTTAATCACAGGTAAGACATTTAAGTTGTTTAGCATAGTCCATTTGTAACTCCACTCACTACTTGATGCTGTAGAGTCTGTCTATTTGTGTTGTTGGTATTGGCTAGCTTAAAGTTTCAGTCAGTAGCTAGCTAGCACTCACTCATGAGGATGCTTGTAACGCATGAAAGGGGCATGAGGGAAGCCCTATAATATAATGTTTTTCTAAGTAGTGAGAACACTTTGGAGCAGGCAATTTTGAAAAGTAATCTTTAGACATGTTTTTACTTTTATTAAATGTAGTTTTGTAATTGACTAAAACTAGCAGACAACAACAAAAATTAGTTTGAAAAATATAATTTTTGCTGTGAGCCAATGGGGTAACCTATAGCGCCATCAGAAAGTATTCATACCCCATGACTTATTCCACGTTGTTGTGTTACAGCCTGAATTCAAAATGGATTAAATACATATTTTTCTCACCCATCTACACCCAATACTCCATAATGACAAAGGAACATTCACTCTCTTCTTGGTAAGCAACTCCAGTGTAGATTGTGTAGATACAGCCTGAATTCAAAATGGATTAAGATTGTTTTAGATTATTGTCCTGCTGAAAGGTGAAATAATCCACCAGTGTCTGGTGGAAAGCAGACTGAACCAGGTTTTCCTCTAGGATTTTGCCTGTGCTTGTTATACCCCTGAAATGGGGAAATATAGATATAAATCACACGGAGGTATAGCTTCAGCTTCAAGTCACTTGTAATGATGGTTGTGATATTCAGTGTTGGAATGGTTAAAGGTGATAGGCAAAGGTTACCCTATTTTTAATCTTAGTTTTTCTACAACAGCAAAATTCAAAAGACCTATGAAATCGTGACTTGTCCAAATAATCAGTGATGAAAACAAGCATCCTAGAACAATGCTCCTCATTAGTTGTAGTATCCCCGCAGACTGTTGACAGATGCTACTATACCATTTATGCTATGTGCGTCTGTCCACAGAGATAATTAGCTCACAGGCTCATTTTTGTACTGTTGAGAACACAAGCAATGCTCTCTTTCACAATTTACATTTGATCCAGCTATTCCAGTCAGGAGATATCCTGCCCTTTGTCTGCCCATTAACCCTGCATTCAGACACTCGCGGCATAAACCTTCCAATAAACAGAATCTAATCATAATCTGCAATGACTACCCTGAAGAGTGGTATTTTTTTCCACTTTGCCCAGCTATTTTCTCCGCTTCTGGTGACTTGTTTTCTGCTTCCCTCAGCCAACCCAAGCCGACCGGAATGTGTTAGAGGGACAGTGGTCAGGTGAGATTGGTTTAAATTCATGCACATTTAAAATGGGAAGAGGTGGGACATTAAATGCACGCATTCAGTTGCAGAAGCGGATTCTGATACTAGTGCGTAAATACGAGGTGAGAGCAGCAGAGGTTGGTCGGATTTATGCTAAAACAGAAGACAAGGCGAGTTAAGACATCTCTCGAACTACAATACATTACTTGAAACGACTACAGTATTTATAGACAGGGCTAAAGTAGTGAGACTATTTGGTGTGTATGATCTGATACTGTGTCTCTGTAGTTGGCCTGACGGAATTGGGCCTTTCATAATTACAACACCTCAAACATCTCTGCCTCTTCTGTCTATTTTCATCCTCCTGTCATCTCGCTTTGTTGCTGCTGATGCTATGTAGATG
Source organism: Oncorhynchus mykiss (assembly GCF_057628025.1). Lineage (NCBI taxonomy): Eukaryota > Metazoa > Chordata > Actinopteri > Salmoniformes > Salmonidae > Oncorhynchus > Oncorhynchus mykiss. Next base: position 17,819,818 of record NC_143044.1, on the reverse strand, counting down.
AGCAAGAGAGTGAGTCCTATTCCTCTCTCTTTTCAAAATCCTATCTACTGTAATTGAGCCGTACAACCTGGCCACAAGCACCATTCTGCTTTGCCTATCTCACTCCTTTATTTTCTACCTTTTTTCACTCTTCCTTTCCCCCTCTTTCTTCGCATTACCCTCTGGCTTCATTATGCCTCCTTCAACCAGGTGCACCATTCTTTTCTCTCTCTCTCTCTTCTCCCCCTCACCTTCTGGAGGTATGTTTGTTTGTTTCTGAACACCATTCTTTCCTTGTGTAGAAAGCTGAATACCTCTCAGTCCACTGAAAAATGTCTATATTAACATCAGCTTAGGTGGAGATTTCTGGTGCAGTTGAGAAATCAGTTGCCAAGTACCAGGAGGAAATATCTTGATATAAAGAGGAGAATGAACGGCTACGGAGACTGCTGTGGATTCTTTTTGTTAACCTTTATTAAACTAGGCAAGTCAGTTAAGAACACATTCTTATTTACAATGACATCCTAGGGTTAACTGTACCTTGTCAGCTCGGGGATTCGATCCACCAACCTTTCAGTTACCCAACGCTTTAACCACTAGGATACCTGCCGCCTCTATGTAGAACTATGCAGAACAGGTTTGTACGTAGATATACTACTATCTAGCTACAGTTTTACTCAATTTACAAACTGTATACAGTTACCAACATTTCATAAATTCTTAAGAAATTGTTTCTGATTTAAAAAGTTGCCTATGTCACAAAAGCCACTTAGAAATTGTGCACTTATGCATGTCTGAAGGCTGTATAGATAACCTATGCTCCTCTTAGAATAATTAATGTGGCAGGTTAGGATAACTAGTTAGGAGAAATAGAAGGCTCCACCTTCCCCCTTCTATTGTTTAATGTCATGTTGGGATGTTTGTTGTCACTGTGATGTTTTCTTTGAAAAGTGAAAATAAGAAACTATAAATAGCAACAACAAAATAAGTAATCCCTGGTCATTTGTTTTGGAATGCCTCTCAGGTGATGAGGGAATTGCCAGACTGATATTATTGATAAATAACTCATCCAAATTGGAAAATGTAGGCTAAATTAGTCCTAGCGCTAATTTAGTAAAGAGTGAGCTAACAAAAGCCGTCATATTTATCCAACTCTCGGCTGATATAAACCATAATAAGAATGAATTAGTAGCAATTCATATTCACAATTCAGCACATCACTGGTGATCTTACCAGTGATCAAAATAATTGAGTAAAACACTAAAAGCCGAAAGTAATCGCACGATGGGTAGAGATTGTGCATGCCGCCATGTTTGTTTTACTGCGTCAACAAAAGATAAGAAGAGGTGACAAGATAAGTTGGAAAACCATCATTCACTTCCGGAAGTTTACTCGAAAGATGAGTGAACCATTCCTTTACCTAATTTTGCTATAACATCTTTGGCCTGACAAACGTTTACGTGATGTCAACAAACATGGCTCCACAAAAAGCCGGCAAATAGCTTAGCATTAGCTCATCATAACCAATACAACCTTCAAAAAAGTATTTTACACAAATCATATCTGTCCATTACAATGTATACAATAATTACAATGCATGATGTGTCACCAGTACTTAAAAACACGAATAAAGAAATTATTACCACACAAACCATTTTCTGATAGTGATTTATTGATAGTGCCATGTGCTGGTGTTATGATACTGTTGCCACAGATGTTTTTTTTAAGTTTCTACCATTGTCGCTAGAGTAGCTTACAAGTGCTCTATCTAGTGGTTGACAACTGTAGCTGTTGTAACTTTAATGTGTTACAGAGTTAAGTTAATTCATTGAGCTGTATCTAAAGACATTTCTTTACAGTTATTTACATATGTAATTGTATTGGTTAGTATTGAATTACGCTTTTGACCACAAGTTCCAGAATGCCTTGCGACAGGAATTAGAGAGAGAACGCGCCAGTTATGCTCAGGTGTAAAGTGATTAAGCTGATATTTTCGCTAGCATCTTACTTCCATTTCTCTGTAGAATCTAAAGTTGTTAAATGTAACGTGAACAAGTATTATTACTAAAATAAGCTTTCATATCAAACCCGACGTCCCGAGTCATTACTTTGAATACAGTTATTTTAAAATGTTGGAATTGAGTACATTGTTGGAATTGCTATCAGCTAAGGAGGACAGTTTGTTTGAACTTCATCGTGGAATTGAACAGTTAAGCATTCAGTGTAGACATTGCATGCTAGGACTACTTTAATACACATATACTCTAAGTGAATTTGGCCCAATACTTTTGCTCCCCTAAAATTGGGGGACTATGTATAAAAAGTGCTGACATTTCTAAACGGTTCACCCGATATGGATTAAAATACCCTCAAATTAAAGATGACAGTCTGCTCTTTAACCGCATAGTATCATTTCAAATCCAAAAAGCTGGAGTACAGGGCCAAAACAAAAAACAATGTGTCACTGTCCCTATACTTTTGGAGCTTACTGTATCTTTTGTGATGTTCCCACCAGACTGTTCCCATAACCTAATGAAACATTCTGGTAAACTTTAAAGAACAGACAAAATGTGTTCTATGAACATTCTTGCAAAATCAGGTGAATTTTTTTGCACCTTAAAAGAGACATTGTAGAATAATCTGCACAATTGGACAGTTTTTGTGTTTTGGGAACATATATTTTGTCATGTCCCCAGACTGTTTCCACAACCTTATGAAACATTCAGAGAACATTTAAAGATCAGGCGAATGTTTTAAACAACAATTCTATAATCAGTTTTTGTGTTATGAGAACATTTGCCTTGACCACAGAAACAATTGTGTCAATTTTAAGCAATGTCTTAAGCCCCTCTAGACTATAGTAGATATATGTGTGTTTGTATTTGTACCCACAACTGCCTTATTGATCAATAATATACCCAAACGTTTGTATTTTATATTGGTTATAGTTTCCTTTTGCATTGATTACAAAGGCAGACTGAAGCTCTGGATGTTTTTTACAGAGGTCTGGGTTGTGGGGGACAGCTACACAATACAATGATCAAGCTAGTTTGGGTCATATGAGGTAAGATGTGTGGGCCTCAGCTAACCTCAAATTCATATCTGAACAGACATAATATGATTATGTTTTTGAACAAGTTGTGTTTGTTTGAAGTTTCAGTTCAATATGGGGTTGAATGGGCCATGGCTTTTCCTTTGGTTTATTATTCTGCATTGATCGCCCCTCAGGGTGCAGATTGAGAGGGGCAGGAGGGAAAAGAAGGGGGAATAGAGGTTGACTCACTGTGGGACACAGAATAGTGCTGGAATTCCCATATTATGTTACAGTCCCTATACACAACCAGAGCAAAAAGCATCCTGAGTTGATGTAACCAAAATGTGAATAATGTGTAAAGGGCAATTCCGCAGTCCTGGAATTTAGCTGATACCAAGGTGCCAGGGTTCGGGTCTAGAAGCAAGGATCAGACTGCTCCTACAGTTTTGCTTTGTTACTGCAGTTTAACTGAAGCCCGTCCACAGACATTTCCAAAGACGGCCACACAGGGAAGTAGATTTAGAAAATTCCCAATAAGACACTTTAGTCATCACTTTTGTGCACAAATCATCCATTGAATTATTCAAATAATTTTCACTTGAGGCAGAATTTTTTTTCATCTCTCACAGCCAAAGACATTAACATTTTATTTTCATCCAATGTCTGCCTTGTTTTTGGATGATGTGAGATGTCATAGCTGCTCGCGCTGCTCCTTGTGCACACTGAGTGCTATTGTGCATGTGATGTTGGTCCGTATAAACCGGATGCAACATGGATATCCTGTTAGTGATACCTTCACGCACCAATCCCTTGAGCGGGATCGATTTGACAACATCCAGTGAAATTGCAGAGCGCCAAATTCAAACTACAGAAATATCTAGATTCAAGGTTCACGAAAATACAAGTGTAATACATCAAAATAAAGCTTAACTTGTTCTTCTTGTTAATCCAGCCGCAGTGTCATATTTCAAAAGGCTTTACGGCGAAAGCAGACCATGCGATTATTTGAGGACAGCGCCCCCATACAAACACATGAAAATAATTTTCAACCAGGCAGGTGGCGACACAAAAGTCAGAAATAACAATATAATAAATGCCTTACCTTTGAAGATCTTCTTTTTTTTGCAATCCCGAATGTCTCAGTGACACAATGAATGGTCATTTTTTTTGATAAATTCCTTCTTTATATCCTCAAAATGTCAATTTATTTGGTGTGTTTGATTCAGAAATACACCGGTTCCAACTCGCCCAACATGACTACAAAGTATCTAATAAGTCACCTGTATACTTGGTCCAAATATTTCAAACAACTTCCTAATCCTACCTCAGGTACCCTAAAAAATAAATAATCGATCAAATATAAGATGGGATAAATTGTTTCCAATACCGGATAAAAAACAACGTGAAGCGCATTCCAGTTCACATACAACAAACAGTAGAGTCCACCTGGAGTGACACTTACAAAGAATAGCCATACTTTTTCATTTCTATAAATAAAAACATTGAACAATTTCTAAAGACTGTTGACCTCTAGTGGAAGCCATAGGAACTGCAACCTGGTTCCTATTAAATAGGGCTTCCCATAGAAACCCATTTGGCAATACTATGCCTTCAATTGTTTTTTTTTTCCCCTGGATGTTTTGTCCTCGGGGTTTCCCCTGCCAAATCAGTTCTGTTATACTAACATACATTATTTTAACAGTTTTAGAAACTTTAGAGTGTTTTCTATCCAAATCAACCAATTATATGCATATCCTAGCTTCTGGGCCAGAGTAACAGGCAGTTTACTTTGGGCACGCTTTTCATCCGGCCGTAAAAATACTGCCCCCTATCCCTAAGAAGATTTAAACTTAAAAAAGGCAGAACATTTACCGCACTATTCAGTTCAAATGTATTTTAAAAACCTTTTCTGGAAGATGTGATCTAAGACCCCTTTACTTATTTCACATTTTTTAAATAGAAAATGGTTAACAAATGTGTATATGCATTAATTTTATAAAAATATATAGACTAGCTTTCATTTGATACCCAATTTGATATACTCCTGTGAACTTCACGTTGGTGCTCATGGGTCCTTTTACATGGAAATGACCTAACCTCAATCGATTAAATATTTGAGCAATGTGTAACCTCAAGTGATGAAATATCTAACTATATTTAATATATATGACATGAGAGAGAGATAATCACACTATTCCTATAAATTAGTGGCCAAGAGTCTTAATCTGCTAAGCAGGTTTAGCACCACTGTTTGGACCACCACTGGAGCTAGCTTCATTTCTAATGGGGACCTGCTGTGCTACTGTGGTCCTGCTGGACCCCCCCCAGTCCTCTGAGTTTGGCTGATGGTTCAAACGTCAGAGTGCCAGGGAAGCCTTTTTCTCCACTTTTTGGGGTAGATTATGAGGCCCGCTCTGCATCCTAGCTGAAGCCTGCCGGTGTGAAATCCCATTTCCTCTGGTGCAACGTGCCGTGACTAAGACCTTCTCCACATAAGGGACTTCTATAGAGGAGAGAGAGGGGAGAGAGAGGGGAAAGAGAAGAGAAGGTGTGCAAGGGCAGAGTGGGAGAAGAGAGAGGTGAAGAGAGTCCGGGGGTAAAGAGAGGAAGAGGATGCAGAAAGGTAAAAAGGGAGAGTGAGAGAAGTCAAGAGAATGATAATAGGACTAAGAAATGAGCAGTGGAGAGATCACAGGAGAGAAAGTGTTTGTGCATGTGTGTGTAAGGAGGCAGACCGGCTGGAGAGGTGTCTAAGGTACCTGAACAGCAGGATGGTTAACAGTTGCAAATGGTTTTATTTATTCATGTATTATTTATTTATTTATTTTCAAGCAAAGGTGAATGGCTTGGTATAGTGCCAGAGTCCCAGAAATCTGAAAAATCAACATGTTAATAAATGAGAAAAAATGAATAAACTTCAAATTACTTCAATAAATATGATAAACTCATTGATAAACTTAATCCTTGCACTGCGTTTGACTAGCCTGGCTGGGCGGAAGCCCAGCCTCCCCTCTTGGCACTCCAGCTCTAACTGGACCTGCTTGGTCTTATATCATGAAGATGTTGAACAAACCAACATATCAAATAACTTCAACATTCGCCAGTTTACATGTTACATCATTATGATTTTCATATGTAAATCTTTATAATTTAAATAATGTTGACAAATAATATCAAACTTCATAATGGTCTATCTATAAATACACAGGATCACATTTCACTATTAGTTTATTGGTTTATTTGGATCCCCATTTTCTTTTTTGCGGAAGCAACAGCTATTGTTCCTGGGGTCCACTACTGACTTGGACTAGCCCACCATCAACAGTGGTGGGAACCCATTCATGAAAAGGGGTTGAATGCACCATCACTTTCTTTACAACACGCAGGACGAGACAAAGCGAATGGAATGCACATCAAGGTAAGTACACAGCTCAGCTTCCGAATGAATACAAATGCAGTTAGCGATCAGACATTCACATACAGAGCACAACATAATGACTTCATAATATTAGGTAATCAGTCTAACAATGGACGACAGATAAAATGTGTTTGTCTGTTCTGTTACACCTTGCTGTGTGCCCAGGCTCCAAACACGCATATGGCGCTCTGCTGCACATTACACACATCTGCTCAATAAACAATGAAATAGTACCTTGTATTTCAGGATCATTTCTAATGGATGGTGATGAGGATGAGAACCATTACAGTGTGGAAGAAAGACTGAGTACTGTTCAGTTGGGACATAAGTATGGATCAGATATTGTATGTTCTTTTTCTGTTTTCTATCATGGTTCCCTGCTTTCCTTACCTTAAATAACACATCATCCATTGATGACCACCAACCTCCATTTTATGGGCACATCTTCAATCGCTATTTATAAAAATGTTCATCTGATGTACAAAATTGCCTTGCAATTCATCCTTTGAATAGCATACCGAAAGCAAAAACGTCAAGAGTACAAATCAATACTTTAAACTTTAACGTATACATTTGTACTCTAGGCCTCTTTGCTTTTAGGTGTGCTACGCTTTGAATTCAACAACAAGCAGTATAATCAGAGTACAAACTATTTTAGCTGTAATAATTTGACCTGCTCGCCATCACCTTATTATACTCATTCAAGAGGGATGTTCCTTTAGATAAATGAATGTGTCTGCTAATCTTTTGTTGTCTCCGACTCTGCGTCTTGTTGTTTTAAATGTCAACCGATGTTTGTGAGGTTCAAAACGAGAAGTGTGAGCGTATAAATTTGGCCACTACTTGTTCACTTTAGCAGACAAAAACTGTCCTAATCATGCCTTTTCAGATGGGGGCATTGTGAGGTGTTTTTTTTACATACCCCGAAATCCTCTAGAATCTCTTGTAACAATCTCTGGTGAAATGATAGGACAAACAGTTGGATTACTAGCTTGATTATTGTCCTAGATGATGGATGTGTAAACATAAAGTGAATCAAAATTTGAATTTTTATTGAAACCAACATTTGTCTCTCTCCCTCCCTCTCTTCCACTATGCAGGACATTCTGAACAACCTGGACCACCTGGAGCCAGCTGACCTGGAGGATGACGACCTCCTGCTGGATGTGAACCTCCCCGAGGAAGGCTCTCTACACAATGGTGAGAGGACAGACAATAGTGGCTCCAGGTGCAGTCACATACAGTGTTGATTGACCTCTACCTTCACCTTTCCCCAGACTTGGTGCTCTTTAACAATATGATTGGTTCAGGAGAGCCCTAATCATTACAATGAAAGCCTAATCACTGTGATCAGATCCGGTCACCTTTTGAATGTAGCTCTTCATTCCACTGTGTAATTGTAATCATGTTTCCTTTCCATGTCATATCTAATCATGACACATTCCCTAGCCCTATAACAAGTGCTGATTAGGTAACAAGATAAAGTTATTCCATGTATCATTTTGGCAAATATACTTTTATTCTCAGAGACAGCATAATTGTCTTTGTGTCAATTTATGGGTGTGGATGGGCATGCATGCATTTTATTACTATTTATCGGACATCAACCGTGAATCGTGGGTAAAGAAGTCTCTCAACTGTATTGTGAATGCAGTGCTGACAATGCTATTCATGGGTGATGTAATTCTTTCTACTGCTCTGAATAGACTTTGCCCAGTGTCAGACCACTGACCAGTCTTGCCAAGGGATTGCTAACAAGGGTCCCTTCATGACCCCAAAACGCACAGACAAACCCAGAGCTTATGTAGTCTTCACACACACACACACACACACACACACACACACACACACACACACACACACACACACACACACACACACACACACACACACACACACACACACACACACACACACACACACACACACACACACACACACACACACGCACATTACTGGGGCAGCTGCCCTTTAATTAGAACTAGCTAATGACAGACTATATAAACAGTCACAGCCTTGTTTTTCTGTTTACAGAGTGCTACAGTGAGTGTGTTGAGTGAGTGTGACTGGAATGCTCACTCTGAAAGAATGTGAATGTGAATCCTTTTTGGGAAGAGCCTGTATTTATAGTCCTGTATGTCATAGCGAAGGGTCGTAGCTAAGGGAGAGGAGAGCAGAGAGAGGGTCCAGCCAAGCTCAGCCGTTTGGGGCAGGCCTAGAGAGAGTGGAAGAAGGGAGGGAGATTTACTGTTGCATAGTTTTAGGCTCACTCTCCTCCCCTTCCACCCTCCTTTCCATTGACACGCAGGCTGTGGCAGCCAAGCAGGAAGGGGAAAGGAAGAAGGGAGAAGGGAAAGGGAGGCCCTGCTATTTTCTTCAGCAGGCAGGCTCTAGCTCCAATGACAGGAGAGGCCCAGTGGTCTCTTCCCTCCCTCCCCATGCTGGTGACACCCAGCCTGGCCACGAACACAGCCACCCCAGCCTCTCCCTCCCTCTCTGGCCCCAGCTCCTAGAGAATTTCTCAGAAAACAGGGTGGAGGAGTTTCTCTAGCCCTTTAAACAGCTGACTGACACTTTAGCCCACACTGTTTTCTCACACTTTCTTATAGTTGGATTTCAGTTTTGTACTGTTGAGAACGAGCTTATGGATGTAGCAGAGAGTCTTGGAATGTAGCTGAGCTGACTATTTGGACAGGGTCGTCATCAGTTGCGGTATGTGGAGAGAGGCTGGATAAATTATTTCTTGAGTCCTCAGCTGAAGAAAGTGGTCGACTTTCTGTATTCTTTGTCCTTTGTTTTGCACCACATCATGGTACAACTGCAGTAAGATTCAGTTATTTAAAGACGGGCAATCAATTTTATGCAGTCTGTCTTTCTGATGTTGTCTCGGTTCATTAATGGCTTGTTTGAATAGTGTTGCCAAATATTTATGTCCCTTCCTTTCTTGCTCTGTTTGAAAGGGAAATTGCGTGTCTGTCTGTGTTATGTGGGTGAGTACGAGTTTGTTAAACTTCTCTCTTGATGTTTTCCCCTGAGAGTCCTACTGACTGTCGGCCTTAGCTTGAGTCTAGAACTGCCGTCTTCTTTGGTTTGATGTCTTATTCAGTACAAATCATACTTCAAGCAATAGAGCAATGTGTGAATGTTTTATGCGATGAAGAACTGCTTAAAGAATCCTTATTTTGCTATGTGATTGTATTCTGACTTTCTGAGTGTGTGTGCTTGTTTGTGGGTAGGTGTGTGTGTAGGAACAAATAGATGTCCTCTAAAAATCTAAACAAATCAAGTTGTCACATGCTTCTCAGGGTTCTACACAAGCTTTTTCCACTGGTGCTTTTCCAGTTGGCAGCAGCAGCGCATAACTTGGTTGCACCAATTTTTATATATACAGTGCCTTTGGAAAATATTCAAACCCTGGGCTTTTTCCACATTGTTACGTAACAGCCTTATTCTAAAATGGATTAACTAAATACTAATCCTCAGCAATCTACAAACAATAAAACGTAATGACAACATGAAAACGTTTTTTGTAATTTAGGGAAAATTATGAAAACTTTAATAAAATACCTTATTTACGTAAGTATTCAGCTCCTTTGCTATGATATTTGTTGATTATCCTTGAGATTTCCTTGAGGTTTCTACAACTTTCTTCCGGCGCCGACAGAGATGGCCGCCTCACTTTGCGTTCCTAGGAAACTGTGCACATTTTGTTTTTTTATGTGTTATTTCTTACATTGTTACCCCAGGAAATATTAGGTTTTATTACATACAGTTGGATATAAGAGAAACGTCAACTCACCAACGTTACGACCAGGAATATGACTTTCCACCACCCAGGACAATGGATCGGATCCCAAGCGGCTACCCAAAACAACGGCGCTACAGAAGGGGCAGACGGAGCGGTCTTCTGGTCAGGCTCCGTAGACGGGCACATCGCGCACCGCTCCCGAGCATACTACTCGCCAATGTCCAGTCTCTTGACAACAAGGTAGACGAAATCCGAGCAAGGGCTGCCTTCCAGAGAGACATCAGAGATTGTAACGTTCTTTGTTTCACGGAAACATGGCTCAGGATACGTCATCAGAGTCGGTACAGCCACCTGGCGTCTTCACGCATCGTGCCGACAGAAACAAACATCTCTCTGGAAAGAAGAAGGGCGGGAGTGTATGTCTTATGATTAACGAGACGTGGTGTGATCATAACTACATAAAGGAACTCAAGTCCTTTTGTTCACCTGACCTAGAATTCCTTACAATCAAATGCCGACCGCATTATCTACCAAGAGATGTCTCTCCGATCATAATCACAGTCGTGTATATCCCACCCCAATCAGACACATCGATGGCCCTGCAAGAACGTCATTTGACACTATGTAAACTGGAAACCACATATCCTAAGGCTGCATTTATTGTAACTGGGGATTTTAACAAGGCTAATCTGAAAACAAGGCTCCCTAAATGTTATCAGCATATCCAATGAGCGACCCGGGCTGGCAAAACCCTGGATCATTGTTATTCTAACTTCCGCGATGCATATAAAGCCCTCCCCGCCCTCCTTTCAGAAAGTCTGACCACAACTCCATTTTGTTGCTCCCAGCCTATAGAAAGAAACTACAACAGGAGTTGTTGCTCCCCGCAATTCAACGGCTCAGACACGAGAGGTACGTGGCAGGGTCTACAGTCAATCACGGACTACAAAAGGAAAACCAGCCCCGTCGCAGATCACGATGTCTTGCTCCCCGAGAAATTAAACAACTTCTTTGCTCGCTTTAAGGACAACAAAACCAAAACCAAACCAAAATCTGCAGGTTCTCCTTCACTGCAGCCAAAGTGAGTAAAACATTTAAACGTGTTAACCTTCGCAAGGCGCGTCCTCAGAGCATGCGCAGACCAGCTGGCTGGTGTGTTTACGGACATATTCAATCACTCCTTATCCCAGTCTGCTGTTCTCACATGCGTCAAGAGTGCCACCATTGTTCCTGTTCCCAAGAAAGTGAAGGTAACTGAGCTAAATGATTATCGCCCCGTAGCACTCACTTCCGTCATCATGAAGTGCTTTGAGAGACTAGTCAAGGACCATATCCCCTCCACCCTACCTGAAGAAACTCCCCAAATGCAGGTGTGCCAAGCTTGTAGCGTCATACCCAAGAAGACTCAATGCTGTCAAAGCTGCTTCAACAAAAGTACTGAATACTTATGTAAATGTGATATTTCAGTTGTGTGTTGATTTAGAGGGAAAAAACATTTTAATCCATTTTAGAACAAGGCATTAACGTGACAAAATGTGGAAGAGTCAAAGGGTCTGAAAACTTTTCGAAGGCAATGTGTGTGTGTGTGTGTATGTATATTTATCATATATTTATTATTTCAGCTTTTATTTCTTCCATCACATTCCCATACACTCAATTAGTATTCGGTAGCATTGCCTATAAATACAGTAGTTTAACGTTTCGGGTAGCCTTGCACAAGCTTCCCACAATAAGTTGGGTGAATTTTGGGCCATTCCTCCTGAAAGAGCTGGTGTAACTGAGTAAGGTTAGTAGGCCTCCTTGCTCAAACATGCTTTTTCAGTTCTGCCCACAATTTTTCTATGGGATTGAGGTCAGGACTTTGTGATGGCCTCTCCAGTACCTTGACTTTGTTGTCCTTCCTTCCATTTTGCCACAACTTTGGAAGTATGCTTGGGGTCATTGTCCATGTGGAAGACCCACTGGTGACCAAGCATTAACTTCCTGACTGATGTGTTGAGATGCTTCTTCAATATATCCACATACTTTTCCTACCTCATGATGCCATCTATTTTGTGAAGTGCACCAGTCCCTCCTTGCAGCAAAGCACCCCCACAGAATGATGCTGCCCCCCCCCCCCCCCCCCCCCCCGTGCTTCACGGTTGGGATGGGGTTCTTCGGCTTGCAAGCCTCCCCCTTTTTACTCCCAACATAACTATGGTCATTATGGCCAAACAGTTCTATTTTTGTTTCATCAGACCAGAGGATATTTCTACAAAAAGTATTATTTTTGTCCCCATGTGCAGTTGCAAACCATAGTCTGGCTTTTTTATGGCGGTTTTGGAGCAGTGGCTTCTTCCTTGCTGAGTGGCCCTTTCTGGTTATGTCGATATAGGACTCGTTTTTACTGTGGATATAGACACTTTTGTACCGGTTTCCTCCAGCATCTTCACACGGTCCTTTGCTGTTGTTCTGGGAATGATTTTCACTTCTCGCACCAAAGTAAGTTCATCTCTAGGAGACAGAATGTGTCTCCTTCCTAAGCAGTATGACGGCTGGTTGGTCCCATGGTGTTTATACTTGTGTAATATTGTTTGGACAGATGAACGTGGTACCTTCAGGCGTTTGGAAATTGCTCCCAAGAATTAACCAGACTTGTGGAAGTCTACATTTATTTTCTGAGGTCTTGGCTGATTGTTTTTGATTTTCTCATGATGTCAAGCAAAGAGGCACTGAGTTTCAAGGTAGGCCTTGAAATACATCCACAGGTACACCCCCAATTGACTCAAATGATGTCAATTAGCCATTCAGAAGCTTCTAAAGCCGTGACATCATTTTCTGGAATTTTCCAAGCTGTTTATAGGCACAGTGAACAGAAGTATGTAAACTTCTGACCCACTGGAATTGTGATACAGTGAATAATAAGTGAAATAATCTGTCTGTAAACAATTGCTTGTGTCATGCACAAAGTAGATGTCCTAACCGACTTGACAAAACTGTAGTTTGTTAACAAGAAATTTGTGGAGTGGTTGAAAAACAAGTTTTAATGACTCCAACCTAAGTGTAGGTTAACTTCCGACTTCAACTGTACATAGACACACACACACTGATAATGACCTGGCCTGTGTCCCATAATGTGCCTGCATTCCATACAAGATTCAACATTCAGGTAAATTTGCCTGTGGCGCACTGGGCCAATGCCAACTGAAATCTACTGGCCCAAATGTTAAAAAAATCTGACCAATAAGCAAATGATGGGTGCATAATTTCAATAGCAGGTGATTTTAGATTTAATTTGCGGTCTGAGAAAATAATCTATACAGGTTTCATACAGACAAGGGCTTTTCAAGCAGCACTGAAATTGTAATTTAAGGACCTACATTTTATATGTAATTGTTGTAATAGCCTATAGATTTAAAAAAACTCCCCCCAATATGTATGCAAAAAAGTATGCATTACCACTTTAAGAATGCATTTTTTATAATCTATCCTAAATGGTATTAAGTTTTGATTTTCACCTTATTTTTTACATTCTAAAATGTCAGAGTAATGTGAGCATTGGGGGGGTGTAAAGTGTTGGTTAGATTTTTTTTACATTTTTTTATTTTTATTTTTTTGTGGGGGGGGGGGGGTGGTCAAGGTGAGGAAGAGGATTATTTAAAGCTGGTTCCACGTTTGGGGTGTCAGGACAGAGAAGAGCTTGTTCTGGGCTCAGCGGGAACTGCCCTCCCGTAGGGGTGGGATGGCCAAAAGACCTGAGGTGGCGGAGTGCTCAGATTGGGGTGTAGGATTTGAGCACAGCCTGAAGTTAGTGAGGGGCAGTTCCTCTTGCTGTTCTGTAGGTAATCCGCATGGTCTTGTAGTGGCTGCGAGCTTCGACTGGAAGCCAGTGGAGTGTTTTCGGAGGAGCGGTGTGACATGAGAGAAATTGGGAAGGTTGAAAACCAGGCGGGCAGAAGCATTCTGGATAAGTTGCAGGTGTTTGATGGCACAAGCGGGGAATTGTTCAGTGTCATCCACATAGCAATGATAGGCGAGACCATGTGAGAACATGTGAGAACAAGTGACTTGGTGACTAGAGAGAAAAGGGCCTAGAACCAAGCCATGAGGGGACACCAGTCGTGAGAGTACGTAGTACAAACACAGATCCTCTCCACGTCACCAGGTAGGATGCAATACAAGAATGTGCAGAGCCTAAGATGCCCAGCCCTGAGAGGGTGGAGAGGAGGATCTGATGGTTCATGGTGTTGAAGGCAGTGGATAGATGTAGGAGGATGAGAACAGAGGAGAGATAGTCAGCTTTGGCAGTGTGGAGAGCCTCCGTGACACAGAAGAGCAGTCTAGGTTAGGGTCAAGAAGATCTTTCTGAGTTAGATAAAGTTGACCAGAGACAGCACGCACAAAGAAAAGAATGAGGAGACACGGGTCTATAGTTTGACATCACATGAGTCGAGGGGAGCAACTCTGGCAATTTTGACATCAGAGGGGATGCAGCCAGTGGTCAGGGATAAGTTGAGGGAAGTGAGGTCTCCAGAGATGGTCTGGAGAAGGGATGAGGGGATGGGGGTTGAGTGGGCAGGTTGTCGGGCAGGCAGACCTCAGTAGTCACAGGATGTCATCTGGAGAGAGAGGAGAGAAAGAGGTCAAGGTGTAGGGTAGTTCTGTGTGAGTGAGACCCGAGTCAATAAGCTGAGTGAATGAGTAGCGGATTTTTTTCAAAGTGGTTGACAAAGTCCTCTGGACCATATGATTTTCGTCGGTTGACATGTTGAAAGTATTGTTTGATGTCATTCACAGAGATCTGTATATCAACAGCTGGTATGGTGTCTATACTGTCCAAGCCCACTTTCTGCTGCGATGTAAAATCGCAAAAAGTCAACCCACAATAGAAACTATTAAAATACTTTGGAAAAGCAAGGTCATTTGACACTCATCCAATGTCTCTTTGGTTTGTAGCCTATGATGGTTTGTAGCCCTTGCCAGGCTTTCTTACGGTCCTTGAAAAGGTTTTCTAATTGGTCTTTGTACGCTGCTTTGCACTCCTTAAATGTTTTTAAGTTGCCTCTGTTATTTTTCCTTTCCTCTTTACTGCCACCTGATTTAAAACACGTTTTTTTCTGGTTGAGGAGTTCTTTTAATTCCTGAGTTAACCACAGTTTATTATTGGGGGAGATATTGCCTTCCTTTTTGGGAATAATGAGATCCTCACCGAAACAGATGTACTCAGAGACGGTATCCGCTGCCTCTTCCGGGTCATCGGCACTGTCCATCAGAGTTGACTCAAAACAATCATGGAGGGCTTCAGTCCATCTTTTAATCTCCACCTTTTTAGCTTTTTCTCATTGCAGACGTGCTTTGTAGACTGGGATGAGCTGAACCATGTTATGATCCGAACCCACAAGATTGGGTAGTGCCTTGGAAAAATACACACCTGGGATGTTAGCAAAACAGAGGTTCAGAAAGGCTTTATTTCGGGTAGGACATGTAACACATTGCTGATATGATGGTAAGTGTTCAGATAGATTGCACATGTTAAAGTCTCCCAGGATCAGCTTTACTGCTTCAGGTGACTGTCTCAGCCTGGGATACAAGGTCGTGAATCAAGTCGGCAGCTATTTGGGTGTCAGCGTGGGCTACGTAAACAATAAAAAATTGGATCTGATTTATTTCCCGTGGCAGGTAGTGTGGCCGTAGGTTAAGACCAAGGAGTTCAATGTCTTTATTACAGACCTTGTGCTTAGTTGTAGTATGGGCAGGATTGCAATAGTTCTCATTGATGATTGCACAAACCCCACCACCATATCTTACCAGAGTCGATGTTTTGATCCATTCTAATAATTGTGGAGCCATGCAGCTCCACAACGGAGTCGGGATCCTGTTTCGTAAGCCAGGTCTCAGATAGACAGATCAAGCAGGATTGTCAGTACTCTGAGAGGTATTGGGTACAAGCCCGTAAGTACCTAGCAAAAAGACAGTACTAGACCACAACAGATAAAGACAAAGAAATGATACTTATCACTCCTGGAGATATCAGGAGTCCTCTAGCTACAGAATGAAGCGCAAAACCCTTCAATTGAAATGTCAGGAAATGAAAACGCCTACGTATCTCAGAAAATTTTATCATAAATTACATCACAGAATAATTATATTAGACTTCTAAATTTGCTACCATAACTTCAATGACTTTTCAAGGATCAAAGCACCTGCTTCCGCCATCAAGCTGTACCGGAGCGCCAAGTCTGGGACTAAAAGCCTCCTGAACAGCATCTACCCCCAAGCCTTAAGACTGCTGAACAGTTACTCAAATGGCTACCCTGACTATTTGCATTGATCCCCTTTTTATTTGCAATGACTCTATGCTGGACTCTACCCACACATACTACACTGACATTCCAACATACAGTTACGTCATTTAGCAGACGCTCTTATCCAGAGCGACTTATAGAAGCAATTAGGGTTAAGTGCCTTGCTTAAGGGCACATTGACAGATTTTTTGTTAATTTGACTCAGGGATTCAAACGAACAACCTTTCAGTTACCGGCACAACGCTCTTAACCACTAGGCTACATATACACACATGCACGCACACACACACTACCTACGCTCACACACAAAACACACACACATGCATATTGATGCCACACACGCACACGCACACTCACACAAAGACACATTTAAAAAACTTTCACACTCTTCCCAAATGCTGCTGCTACTCTGTTTATTATCTATCCTGATTGCCTAGTCACTTTTATCACTACCTACAGTACATGTACATACTGTACTACCTCAACTACCTTGTGCCTGTGCACATTGACTCAGTACTGGTACTCCTTGTACAGTATATAGTCTCGTTATTGTTATTTTTTGGGGTTACTATTTCCTTTAACACTTTTAGCAACTTTTCCTTACTTTTTAACTCTGCATTGGTGGGAAAGGGCTCATAAGTAAGCATTTCACAGTAAAGCCTACACCTGTTTAATTCAGGGAATGTGACAAATTACATTTGTATTTCATATTCAAGGTAGGCTATTCCATGATGACTGAATTGTGCATTGCAAATATTCAACCAAGACTTTGAATTAAATTGGTTTGCATACCTATTCTTGCCTTAGCATTTACTGGTAGATATCATAACTTTGAAAATGTTTCCTACCACTGTCGGGTTTCTCTCCACACAACTACCAGCTGTTTGAGAGCTGTGTGCTATTCTGCCCGACAGATTACCTATAGACTGTATGTGTGCTGCGTGCGTGTTTGAATAAATGATTATGATAAAAAAAGCGAATTGTGAACAAAAAAGGAACGTGACCAGCTAAAAATAAATATATAGATATATTTTTTGACCAAATCAAATCAAAATTTGTGTTGCACTGCCAAGTCAAATGGTCGCAAATGCAACTGTTTTGGTCACAGTATCGAACCCAGGTGTAGATTAACAGTGAAATGTTTCTCATTTTCCAACAATGTAGGGATAAAGATAAGCTCATGAGGCAATATTTGTTTGTGTGTGTACAGGAGTCTGTTTACATGCAACATATAGGACCACTGCCCCCCCCCCCCCCCCCCCCCCCCCACACACACACACACACACACACACACACACACACACACACACAAACGTCTTAGATTCTAAGCTAACTCTTGGATGACCGTGACCTCTCTTTCTCTCTGTGAAGACGCTAACGGGATGTCCCATTTTGAACGCTCAGAGAGGGGGGGACGACAAGGTCACTGGAGGAGAAGGCAGCATCACTGGAATGGACCGGATCACTTCCACAATGACACCAGGTGAGAATGAGTAGCTATCCTACAGCATGAAAATTGTAAAAATACCAAACATAACATAGTATTCTAGGTGTGCTATATTTAAGCAATAAGGCACGAGGGGGTGTTGTATATGGCCAATATACCATGGATAAGGGCTGTTCTTACGCATGATGCAACGCTTGGATACAGTCCTTAGCTGTGGTATGTTGGCCATATACCTCTAACCCCTGAGGTGCTTTATTGCTATTATAAACATGTTACCAATGTAATTAGAGCAGTAAAAATAAATGTTTTGTCATGCCTGCGGTATATTGTCTGATATACCACTGCTGTCAGCCAATCAGCATTCAGGGCTCGAACCACCCACTTGATAATCGTGAATATGAAGCTCCAGGGTGAAATGATTTACAAAAAGCAGTGCATTTTGTAAATTACTTAATTTGCCCATTTACACCTAGTCAATGTGGCAAATATAAATATCTGTCTGCCTCTCTCCCCCCCCCCCCCCCCAATCCCACTCCCAGGGATCCAGTGTTCCAGCATTATGATGGTTATGCTGGCCCTGTGGGGTTCAGGGTAGGCCCCCGGCCCTTTCCTCCCGTAGGGAGACACAATGGACACACGGGGGCGCTGGACGAGCTCACACTCAAACATATGGCCCAGGACTGCAGCTCAGTGAAAAACCAGCTGCTTACACTCAAGAGTTTATTACAGGTAACACACACTCCCTCAAAGGCTTGAATGTAGTCCTTGGGAACTCAATGTAATTCCAATCTAATCACTCTGTTGAGTTGAGCTATGACTAAGCAAGTGGAAATCATATCTTGTAACTCTTGTCAGCTCCTTTTACAATTAAATAGATGTAGCATCCAATAAAATGTAACTTTAGTAGAATAACTAAACTAAATAACTAAAGTATAACTAATAACTATTATGTCAAGGTTTGAGTTTACACTTCGCTAGACGGAGGCTGCTGATGTTGTATCAAGCAGTAGCTTTAGTTTATCACACATCCAGGTGGGAGAAGGCTTCTGAAGTTGAAAGGCAGTAGAAATCTGCATTGCTGCCACAGTGACCCTCTATGCCTACTTGTGAGGATGTAGCAGAGATACACACTGAATCTCTCCTACATCTCCTTAGATGGAGAGATTTCTGGAGAAGAGAACTGGTTTGATATGATGTAATCATAGAAAATAGCTGCTGGCTTTACTGTGCTTTTACTGAGAATGTCACATGTCTCATGTCCATGGCTTGCGAGTGAGTGACTGTGGCACATGGTTTTATTCTATGTGTCACTCATCTCCTCTTACCTCTTACTACGACCCTGCTCCTCCCTTGTGGGTTACCTGTGGTACCTAATCACTTAATAGATCTGTCGGTATCAGATGACACATTCCATTTAACAGACACACACACACACACACAGTGTGTGATGTGACGTGTGAGACAGCTAATCAGTAGTGTCCAGCCTCGGACTGTACAGCGTCTCATGTCTGGCCCTGTAGGACCCCAATATCTACCTTAGTGTCAGGCAGGTTGATATTGGCTTTGGCCTCACAGCTCTCAACAGATTACATTCCTCCAAAACAAGTCAACCGTGCCCCAAGATTATCTCTGACATGACATGACAAACACATATCGACACACAGTTCACTTTCTGTGATGGTAATTGTATTTGCTTGTCAGAGCTGTGATTCTGTTCGTTATCTCCAAAAAGGTACATCTTTAATAAGGACCAAAGGGATAAATGTGAGTTATCTGTACCCATGTTTGATTCATGTTCATTTGATATTTGACCTCTGACTGTAAAAGAAGTGCTGTTGCTGCTGGTAATAGTCATCTAATTGACAAAGTCTGTTTGTTTTCTTTAATTAACAGGGTAGTTTGGCCTTGAGCACCAAACAGTTTGTTGGCCCGCCCATTAGTTGTTCTCTTTTTAATTGTTTCTTTGGAGCTGTGATGTTGTGCTCTGGGCAGCAGCTGTAAAATGCATCTCTACTTTAGTCATAATTGATCTATCTGAGCTACAAGCAACAGGCTGTATCGGTGTACCTAGCTGACTATATGCAAGCTAGAGCGTCCAAAGGCAGAACATTACAGTTTTTGGGGATACACAGTGAACATGTCCCTCTGCTTGAGAAAAGTTATTTTTATGTCTACCAAACTGCTTCAAGGCACTTATCAGCCATTCTACAGAATAATCTACCGAAGACGCTCCCTACTATGTAGCAATTAGTAGTATCATTATAATAACATATAAAATACAATATACCTACAGCTAGTTCTCCTTTCTGCCCAGCATAGTACAGTTCAGAATACTGAATCTTATGTTATGTGTTTTTTCTGTGTTTGTAGATGGAGGACGGTGGCCCAGAGGTTGTTGAGGGCGGTGAAGAGGATAACAGCACGACCCTACAGGTAAAACCCCACCTGGAAAAACACTATTTCGGACATTGAGCCAAAACAAGTAGCATTGTTAGACTAGAAATTAACCACTGTGCGTTTTTCAGTTGGAGGAGCTAATGAAGGAGGTGTGGAAGCTCAGGGAGGAGCTGAGGAATAAGGAGAGGACAATCGCTCAGCTTACACTACAGCAACAGCAGCTACAGCAACAGGGGGTGAGTCTCCAGGAGGGGTCAGCGAGAGGACGGCAGTCATTCTCTGCCAGTGCACGACAGCTGCTTAGTGCAACATTGGGTTATGTGGGAGTTGTGGTTTTACTTATACCATAGTCAGACACCTACATATGTGAGAATGGTAATCTCAGTTCTGTTAGCTTTTACCTGGATCCATCAGTGTTGTAACATTCATTAGTGTTCAGGGGCTAGTGGTCTCGTTAGGCAAAAAAACAGACTGTCCACTGACGTTATTCAAATTCCCCATGTACAGTAATACCAAATGTATGGAAGTCCTGAAGCCCAAGGCAAAACAAATACATTACAAATGTAGACTCATTTGAACAACTTAGTATCTCGTTCAAATTACATAGTTTTCTCGTTTGAATGACTTAGTAAAAAAAAAGTTATTTTGTCAAATTAGACCTAATTTCTTATGCAGCGTGTCAGTCAGTGTAATGGTTGCTGCAGCCATTCATTCGCTGATTCCACCCATTGATATTATTATTCATTGACAGTTCTTTGATAGCCTAAAGCAGGGCTGCTTTTTAATTCCAGATCATTTAAGTGGGCGAGTGTGGAGGGAGGAGCAGAGCGTAATTCGAGAAGATTTGGAAAATGGTGACGCCTTCTCTCCCGCACCTATTTTGCTCTGGTATTGCTCAGCCACAAGCTCTGGGCATGCTTTTCCTAGCATTTTTTGTTTCTTTTTTCACTATCACTTTTAATTAGGCCTATGTGGTTGTAATTATTTAGCCTATCCCACCCACATTAGCCTATATCTAGTTTATATTCTACTTTCTAACATTAGGATATGTCATTTCTATTTTGAAGGACTTCAAATGTATTAACGCATGTTTCAGGTAGGCAATACATAGGCTGCTGTAAAATGTAGAAACACCATAATATAATAATAATATATTTAATGAAGCTAAAATTTCATAAATAAATCTTAAATGATAATGGCCAGAATCAGTTTATTTTCATAAATGAAAGGGAATAAATAATCTCAAACTGCAACGGTCAAATGATTTGCACACAGAAGCAAGCGCCACCAAGCATCACATGTGCATTGAGTATGGGAAATGCGCTCTACAAATTAAATATTTATTATGACACAAGGCGAGACCCAGATGCAGACTCAGGAGGCAGATGGTTAGAGTCTTACAATGTTTATTAATCCAAAAGAAGTAGGCAAGAGAATGGTTGTGGATAGGCGGAAGGTCAAAACCAGATCAGAGTCTAGGAGGTACAGAGTGGCAGACAGGCTCGTGGTCAAGGCAGGCAGAATGGTCAGGCAGGGGAGTACAGAGTCCAGAAACAGGCAAGGGTCAAAACTTGGAGGACTAGAAAAAGGAGAATGCAAAAAGCAGGAGAACGGGAAAACCGCTGGTTGACTTGGAAACATACAAGAGGAACTGACAGAGTGACAGGAAACACAGGGATAAATACACTGGGGAAAATAAGCGACACCTGTAGGGGGTGGAGACAATCATAGGGACAGGTGAAACAGATCAAGGCATGACAATATAATAATAATTATTATTATTAAGACAGAACAATGCACATGTGAAAACTTAATTATATGAAGGAATATTATTGTAAATCTAGCCATAATATAAACAAGTGAAAGGAGAATTTAATATATACTGAACAAAAATATAAACGCAACATGTAAAGTGTTGGTCCCATGTTTCATGAGCTGAATTAAAAGATCCCAGAAATGTTCCACATGCACAAAAAGCTTCTTTCTCTCAAATTTTGTGCACAAATTTGTTTACATCCCTGTTAGTGAGCATTTCTCCTTTGCCAAGATAATCCATCCACTTGACAGGTGTCAAGTGCTGTTTAATCAAGAGGCTGATTAAACAGCATGATTATTACACAGGTGCACCTTGTGCTGGGGATAATAAAAGGCCACTCTAAAATGTGCAGTTTTGTCACACAAAACAATGCAACAGATGTCTCAAGTTTTGAGGGAGTGTGAAATTGGCAAGCTGACTGCAGGAATGTCCTACAGAGCTGTTGCCTGAGAATCATGTCATAAGCTGCTTCCAACGTCATTTTGGAGAATTTGGCAGTACGTCCGCAGACCAAGTGTAACCACGCCAGCCAAGGACCTCCACATTCGGCTTCTTCACCTGCGGGGTCGTCTGAGACCAGTCACCCGGACAGCTGGACCCTTTTGTGGGGAAAAACTAATTTTGATTGGCTGCGTCTCTGCCCAGTCATGTGAAATCCACAAATTAAGGCCTAATTTATTTATCTTAAATTGAGTGATTTCCTTATATGAACTGTAACTCAGTAAAATCATAGAAATTATTGCATGTTGAGTTGATATTTTTGTTCAGTATATTTCAAAATCCTGAAATTGAAAAATAAATTGAGATGAAGCCAATCCCGTGTGTGGATTCTATTTCCCGAAAATGTTATTGTGCCATTTATTTTTTGGGATTGATGAAAGAAAGCAAGTTGGTGGCCAGTACAGTGCAATACACTTTTGTGAACTATTTACAGACAATATATACAAATTAAAACATCTAGAAGCAAATCAGCCTGAATATCAGGAAGCACAACTGCAACAGGTTTCGAGTCGACTACTAATTCATAAGCACATCTGAAACGGTTCTTTAGAGATTGCAACCCCTCTGTCCTCTATGTTCATTCCACATGGACCTATTGACCCAGCTGTGGATATGTACTACAGAGTGATGCATAAAGACATATCCAAGTTGGAGGCCTCTATCCCCTATTTCAGGAATAACTTTACGCGCTCTGAGAAACAAGCCCTTAAATCTCCAGAATGTCACCTCTATAGTCATCTGCCCAGCGGACATGGGAGGCACTGTTACTTTACAAGACTGCACTGTCTACGAGACTGAAGTACTCAGGCAACTGAATGATCAAACGTTCTATAAGAGACGCATTACAAACACAACAGCTTTTGGCTGTAATCTACAGTCACAGACGGCATGCAAAATGGTGGTATTACCAAAAGAGAACACAGATTATTGGTGCGTAAAAACAGCTCCACACCAGTAATCTACAATCTAAATCTCCAAAGGGACAGGAAGAATCTTCTTTGCGATATCAGTCCAGGTTTGGCAGAAGGTATCTGCTCCATAATGTGACACTGTGACAATGTTCAACTATTTCCCGCTAATAAAAACAACTCCACACAACATTATTGTACATATCATCCATGCACACCTCAGACATTTTTTGCCCAGTAGGTGGCTTTTGACTCCTGGTAGCTTGAGATGTTTGAAATAGCCTTATCAGTCTGCGTCAGCCTGCACAAAATAGTAAGGTAATAATTGTTTATTCATTGTTTTATTATTATTATTATTATTATTGCTACTGCTGTATGAGGCTATACAACTGCCACAGCAAGTTGATGATCCCTGCAATGCAAGGATTTTCTTTGCCACCCATCTGTCAAATCCATCCATTACTCACGGTTCTCCCTCTCAAGCACTGCTTCTTGCATTCCAAAAGTGTGTGTGTGTGTGTGTGTGTGTGTGTGTTGGTGTGACAGTGTAAGTATGTGTGATTGTGTGGGTAGAGTCCAGTGACTGTGCATAGAGACAAATTGTCAGTGAAAATAGTCTGGGTAGCCATTTCATTAACTGTTCAGCAGTCGTATGTTATGGCTTGGAGGTTGTTGTCATCGGTGCTATTGAAAATCAGAGAGCTTCCTTAAGTTTCAGTAAACAATTAGCATACTCTTTAAAGATGAAACAAAGTCATCTTTTTATTTAGATGATTTAAAGTATGTGTTCCTGTTATTGTGAACCATATGATATAACAAGTTAAACCTTTCAATTGAAGGCCTATCACAAACCTCTTTTTGTATTCTGGTAGGCTAATAAAAACGTGTTGTTTGCAGCATGAACCAGCCTATTATCTCTGAAGTTCATTAATATATTGGTGATGAATACTTTAGCTGTATGTTTAGGCTACTATTAAAGTACTCATATAGGCCACTTCTCTGTCAGACTGCGCAAGATATCTATACCTCCCTAAATTGGTTCTATTGATGTAAAATGTTTGTTTACCTCTTGTGTTGCACACATTTAATTCTAGCTCACAATCAAAGATGGCTGTGTATTCCTTCCAGCAGTAGTGAAGTGTAGACTATGTAGCCTTGTGATACTGCCCTTCTGGACTCTGTGTCGGTCCCTACTTAAATGTAATTGATTTTTGAGAAATAACATCCCACACATGGGGGTGGCTTCATCTCAATGTATTTAAAATGTTTGTAATCAAGCTTTTACATTTGTGTTTTCCTGTCTATATAATGCTAATATTGTTTTATTTGTAGGGTGCATTCCCCATGCTCAGTGCACATGTGAAGCTTGTTGGTGCTTGCTTGTGTGCAGAAATGGTTTGACCTCTGCACTTTGACATGATTTATTCCCCTTTATTTATGAAAAGGAGCTGACACTGTCCTTTATTATTTACATGTATATGTTTTAGCTTAATTAAATAGATTTATATTATGGTGTTTCTATATCAAGAAAAGCAAACATTAATTTTACAGTAGTCTATGTCTTGCCTACCTGAAACATCTATAATAGATTACCTTCAAAATAGAAACAACATATCCTATTGTTAGAAAGTAGAATATAAACTAGATATAGGCTACTGTAGGTGGGGTGGGCTAAATAATTACAACCGAATAGAGGAAATGAAAAATGCTAGGGAGAGCATGCCCAGAGCTTGTGACTGAGCAATACCAGAGCGAAATTGGAGCCGGGAGAGATGCTGACACCATTTTTAAAAATCAGCTTGAATTACGCTCTGCTCTGCACTCGCCCACTTACATGCTCTGGCATTCAAAAGCAGCCCTGTTTTAGGCTATCAAAGAACTAATGAATAATCACATTAATGGAATCAATGAAGGAATGGCTGTATCAAACCATTACACGGTCTGAGAAGCTGCATAACAAATGAGAACTAATTCCCACTAAATAGCTATTTTTTTACTAAGTCGTTCAAACGAGATACTAAGTAATTGGAATGAGATACTAAGTCGTTCAAACGAGTTACAAAGTCGTACAAACAAAATAATTCCAAGAGTATGTTTTTTTTTGTTTTTGGCCTTGAGCTTCAGGGCCTCCTTACAGCAAAGTCAGGTACAGTAATAGAAAATGTCAGAGCAACATCAATGTTCAAACCTCCCCAGCTCTCCCAATTCCAATAAGAATATCCCACATAGCATCTTCTCTCCCTCACACTTCTGCCACCTCTAACACACACGCAACCAGTGTCTGGATATTTGCACATCTCTGTCTGAACTTTAAGAACTGAGAATGGGAAAACGCAAGACGGATAGAAAAGATGGAGAGAGGATGAACTGCAGTAGGGAAGGATTCTGATTGAAAGGGATAGACAACAATAAAGAATTACCAAGGACACAGAGAGAAAGATTAAGGGAGTTATGTAATGGAATATTAGATGAGAGCCAGATAAGGAGAGATAGAATAATAGAGGGACGGGGAGAGAGAGAATAACAGAGAGACAGATAGATAGAATAATATAATGAGCCAGATAAAGGGAGAAAGAAATGCTGAATTCTCTGTGGGGTGGGCTGTCAAAATACTTTAAGTTTTGACGTTTGAGTTTGTGTGTCTGCTTTGTCAGCAGTTGATGCAGAGCTGCAGATGTTCTGTCATTAGCAAAGGGTGGTTGGTGGTGTTTTTTTGTTGTTTTTTTCTCTGAGGAGAGAGACAGACGTGGGTATGTTGAATTTTAATGTAGCTTAGCTCTTCATTGATTATGAGGTTGGATTGTATTGAATATTAATATTAACCTCACCTCACTCAACATTGGGGCTCCTGGAATGAATACATTGTTTAACGACAAACTGTCAATTACCAACTGATCCACTGCTATAATCCAAACTTCAAAACCCACTGGGGATGACCTACAAGCTCGTAGAGTTAATAGGGTCTACTAGTTATGTCTAGACTAGAGACTGTTTTTGTATCTTCATTAGAACCCAAAGACTCAGAAATAAGTTCCACTCATGCAGTTTTTGAATACCAACTCACCCTAGTAGATCATTCATTTGTTATTGTTCTTTTCCTGATACAGTAGTGGTAACTCTCTCTCTCCTCCCCCAGCATCCTCATGCTGCCCAGTCCGGGAGGGGTCACTGCCACAAGAGGACACAGTCACTCGGGGGGGACAGACGAACTCACCACGACAAAGCCACACAGACCTCTTGGAGAGGACAAGGACACAGCCAAGCGGTGAGTATATATATATATATATATATATATATATATATATATATGATACACCTACAGTATATACTGTATATCTGGAGAGTGGAGACCTAAATCCAGTTTGTCTCCAATCTGTCCACTACTACGTCCACTACTGTGTCAGTCATCAAGCCAGTCCATCACCTATAGTCCCCACCCTCACACTATCCCCCCATTCAACTTACTCTCTCACCTATCACTGGTACTACATTGCCCAATCCCCCCTTCATACTCCCACCCCATCACCATTTCCCTATATGGTGGAATCACTTGATGGATGGTGAGACTGACTGTGTGCTTGAGACAAGCCGTCAGCTCTCAGCCATGTACAGGTGTAGTGACTTCTTTTTTCTTTCATCCTCTGTCTGTTTTCATCTCACTTAGTCTTTCCCCATTTAATTATTATATTTCCCCATCTGATATACCCTCTCCCTTTCTGTTGCTTTCTTTTTATCCACTGTTACATTTGGTTGTGTGATGGTTTTGCTTCTAACTCTTTGTAGGGAAACACAGTCGATAATGATAACTTTGACATTGTCCAAATTGCTCTGAAAGGTTAGGAGGAATATAGTGAAGTGGTTTATGATGAGTAGAGGGAAAAAGAAGAGTGTAAACAAACAGAAATCAGATGACAACCGCAGGGTGTTTCTCTTTCTTTTTTCTCTTTATTTCAGACAGTATCAAAGTTACAGGTTTCACACTGTTAACTAGGGTTTTGGCAATGTATGGCATTACAGATCGTCCCATCGTCCTCTCCGAACATTGCGGAGCACGGAGGGGTCAATTGGCTGGAAGAACCATAGACATTAAAACCAGTAGGTAGTGACATCATCCACATAATCTTATGGAAAAGTCCCGATGGCTCATGAAGCCTGAAGTATTTGAATTTGAAGCGTGCCGTATTGCTGAAAAGGGCTGAATGGCACTAACAAGTTGCTACGGATCATGGTGAAAGTTTCCGTAACTAGCAAAGGATCATGGTCGACGAACAGTAGTCATTTTCATCCTGCCTGAGAGAGTCAACCAACCAGGCACGAGCCTCTTCGTAGCCTGTGATTGGTCTGTGTTATCAAGTGGTCCTGTGTGTCGACAAATGTAGTAATCAGAATGGATCACTATTTAATGAAATATCTAGATTTGTAGCAAACTTTTAAATAATTCACAGCGGGGATCGAACTTGATCATAGCTTTAGAGCCCAAAACATCTGTACATTTTTTGGGGGTTTGGCCTTTCTGGCGATCGTAATTTACATACTGTAGGCTTTCAATGGCAGACCAGGGGATTTTGCACTGCTGGGTTGCTACAGTATGCAGTCACTTGCAGAGCTTGTGACTTCGTGCTCCAGACCGAACACTGGGTGCCTGGGAAGAACACAATATAAAGGACACATTGGTTATACCAGAACTGTGATTTGGTGCATAATGTCATTCTTCTTTTTTAAATTGTTACAAAAGCCACAATAAACAATCTCATTGAATCAATGTTCAAACAAAAGTGTTAGACCTAGTTACTTTTTAAACGATTCCAGGCTGCAGAATGATTTTCAAAACGGGGGACCTATGTTTCTCTTGTCCATAAAAATACTCCGATATACAGTGGAGCAAAAAAGTATTTAGTCAATTGTGCAAGTTCTCCCACATAAAAAGATGAGAGAGGCCTGTATTTTTCATCATAGGTACACTTCAACTATGACAGACAAAATTAGAAAAGAAATCCAGAAAATCACATTGTAAGACTTTTAATGAATTTATTTGCAAAATATGGTGGAAAATAAGTATTTGTTTACCTACAAACAAGCAAGATTTCTGGCTCTCACAGACCTGTAACTTCTTCTTTAAGCGGCTCCTCTGTCCTCCACTCGTTACCTGTATTAATGGCTCCTGCTTGAACTTGTTATCAGTATAAAAGACACCTGTCCACAACCTCAAACAGTCACACTCCAAACTCCACTATGGCCAAGACCAAAGAGCTGTCAAAGGACAACAGAAACAAAATTGTAGACCTCCACCAGGCTGGGAAGACTGAATCTGCAATAGGTAAGCAGCTTGGTTTGAAGAAATCAACTGTGGGAGCAATTATTAGGAAATGGAAGACATACAAGACCACTGATAATCTCCCTCGATCTGGGGCTCCACGCAAGATCTCACCCCGTGGGGTCAAAATGATCACAAGAACGGTGAGCAAAAATCCCAGAACCACACGGGGGGATCTAAAGAATGACCTGCAGAGAGCTGGGACCAAAGTAACAAAGCCTACCGTCAGTAACACACTACGCCGCCAGGGACTCAAAACCTGTAGTGCCAGACATGTCCCCCTGCTTAAGCCAGTACATGTCCAGGCCCGTCTGAAGTTTGCTAGAGAGCATTTGGATGATCCAGAAGAAGATTGTGAGAATGTCATATGGTCAGATGAAACCAAAATAGAAATTTTTGATAAAAACTCAACTCGTCGTGTTTGGAGGACAAAGAATGCTGAGTTGCATCCAAAGAACACCATACCTACTGTGAAGCATAGGGGTGGAAACATCAATCTTTTTGGCTGTTTTTCTGCAAAGGGACCAGGACGACTGATCCGTGTAAAGGAAAGAATGAATGGGGCCATGTATCGTGAGATTTTGAGTGAAAACCTCCTTCCATCAGCAAGGGCATTGAAGATGAAACATGGCTGGGTCTTTCAGCATGACAATGATCCTAAACACACCGCCCGGGCAATGAAGGAGTGGCTTCGTAAGAAGCATTTCAAGGTCCTGGAGTGGCCTAGCCAGTCTCCAGATCTCAACCCCATAGAAAATCTTTGGAGGGAGTTGAAAGTCCGTGTTGCCCAGCAACAGCCCCAAAACATCACTGCTCTAGAGGAGATCTGCATGGAGGAATGGGCCAAAATACCAGCAACAGTGTGTGAAAACCTTGTGAAAACTTACAGAAAACATTTCAACTCTGTCATTGCCAACAAAGGGTATATAACAAAGGATTGAGATAAACTTTTGTTATTGACCAAATACTTATTTTCCACCATAATTTGCAATGTGATTTTCTGGATTTTTTTTCTGATTTTGTCTGTCATAGTTGAAGTGTACCTATGATGAAAATTACAGGCCTCTCTCATCTTTTTAAGTGGGAGAACTTGCACAATTGGTGGCTGACTAAATACTTTTTGCCCCACTGTAGTTACATTAGCCTACCTTTAAAAAAAATATATTATAGCCGTATCAAGTGTAGGCTATTGTTATTTCAACTTGATCATCTGGGTAATCACATTTGTGACATTCTTTCTTCCATTAAGATAGTTTCTGACAGTTTCAGACTCTAAAAAAACAAAAAAGGAATGTGACAGGATTTCACTTAGTAACTATAGTATAACCTGTCTTAGCTAAATCAGAAAAAAAACTAAACAATGGCTGACGTGGTGGGAAAGAAAGCACATCTTCGCCTGTTTGACAGTTCTTCGGTTTCAGGCTGAATGACAGAGGTGAGCCAAAAAACCTGACCCAAATCACTTGCAGAATATGCTAAACGCTTATCAGGGCAAAGGATGGACAGACTACAGACCCCTGTCATCCTGCGGAGTTCACAGGTGCAGATGCTGCTGGCGTTCCTTGATATAAAGAATGTTATAAATCATTTGACTGTATATTTATAAGGCATAGCCTAAGAATAATAGGCTTATTGGTTTTTACCCTAAGCCAATATTCAGTCAAGTGTTATAAAGAATGGTATTGGCTAAATAATTCATTTTATCTGATTGCTGTGGACTTTTATATAAATTCACCACTTGTAAGCTATCCAAAATAAAGTTGTTAGTGAGAAAACTCTGACAAATACCCCCCCTTTATTGGAAAGACTGCTGCGGGGAGTTTAAGCACAATTGCCAGTTGCTAAATTCAAGGACATTAATAAACACTTTGACAATATTATAGATATTAGTTTATTTATTGGCAAAGTAACAGCAACTTTTATTGACAGCAGCCAATGTGTAAGCCTAAATTATTGTCCATTTGTTTGAAGGATGGATTTTCTGACTGCACAATTTATGTTGCCTAGACTTTGGTCAAGAAATGCAGAAGGGTATCAGGTTTGCTTAAACTTCCTATTCGATTAGTCTATCTTGTTTTGTTCTCTGTCGTTATTACAGTACTATGTTTTTATTTGGTCTATTCAAACAACTTTATGAGATGGAACTCTGTTAGGTCTATAGATTCATTCGATGGTTGATCATGATTAGGGGAATAGGGAGAAAAAGGGAAATTGATCTTTTGAAACAATAAGCCAGATCAAGGAGTGTCTGCTACAAAAGGCCCATGATCATCCGACATTGGAGAGGAGAGGAATGTGGGGGAAAAACACTTTAGGCCCTATCTGACATTCTGCGCTGCTTTGGTACTCTCCTCTCTTTCTACAATCTAAATTGTTCTCTTGCATTATGTTAAAGATCCAGTATGTAGCTTTGTGCAATACCAGAAAAAATCCACATAGAAATAAGAGTAATATATTACATGATTAAAAGTAGGTGAATACCTGCTCGTCAAACATCTCATTCCAAAATCATGGGAATTAATATGGATTTGGTCTCCCCTTTGCTGCTATAACAGCCTCCACTCTACTGGGAAGGCTTTCCACTAGATGTTGGAACATTGCTGCAGGGACTTGCTTCCATTCAGCCACAAGAGCATTAGTGAGGTTGGGCACTGATGTTGGGTGATTTCGCCTGGCTCAAAGTCAACGTTCCAATTCATCCCATAAGTGTTCGATGGAGTAGAGGTCAGGGCTTTGTGCAGGCCAGTCAAGTTCTTCCACAACAATCTCAACAAACCATTTCTTTATGGACCTCTCTTTGTGCGCACGTGGGCATTGTCATGCTGAAACAGGAAAGGGCCTTCCCCAAACTGTTGCCACAAAGTTGGAAGGACAGAAATATCTAGAATGTCATTGTATGCTGTACCATTAATATGTCCATTCACTGGAATTAAGGGGCCTAGCTCGAACCATGAAAAACATCCTAAGACCATTATTCCTCCTTCACCAAACTTTCCAGTTGCCACTATGCATTGGGGTCGGTAGCGCTCTCCTGGCATCCACCAAACCCAGATTTGTCTGTCGGACTGCTAGATGGTGAAACGTGACCTACCACTTTGCTGCTGAGCCCTTGTTGCTCCTGGACCTTTCCACTTCACAATAACAGCACTTATAGTTGACCGGGGAGGTGCCAGCATGCATGCGCCTGGCCCCCCACAGGAATCGCTATTGCGCCATGGGACAAGGACATCCCAGCCGGACAAACCCTCCCCTAACCCGGACAACGCTGGGCCAATTGTGCACCGCCTCATGCGTCTCCACTCAGTAGCTCCTCTCCACTCAGGAAGAGTTGGACGTGGCTCTCATCCCCTCTATTCTTATGGTAGGTGCTGGGAACTTTACACACTGTAAGAAGTAAACATTAAAACAAAGAAATGCGAAATGTTAAGGTTAGCCACTGGGCCCAGACATCAATTCAATGTCTATTACACATTAGTTCAGCGTAATTTCAATGAAATGACGTGGAAACAACGTTGATTCAAACAGTGTGTGCCTAGTGGGTAATCAAGTCATACTTCAAACAGTAAGTTAACAACTGAGCACACCTTACACAGTAGTACTACTAACCTTGCATTCATTTATTTGCCATACTGAGAAATACATACCCTGTCTGTGACATACAGCCCACTTGGATCTTCTTTGAGGAAGTAGGGGAGGAGCAAACTGGCTGCAGTGATCTTCAGACCTTAAATTGGACGGTGTGTAATAAAAAGACTGGATTAAAGTAAACATAATTAGAATGGCTGCATACTGTAAAGGCTACATGAGAAATGTCATGACAGATTATTGGAACCGAGGTCAGAGGAGCAGACAGTCAATTACATAACTAGAGATGGTCTTGTTATGCTGCTGGAAATATGATGGAATTAACCATGTGGGAATAAACTATCAAAGCCAGCAGATTATTATGGTCTGGGTAGGCACAATGGTGTAAAAAGTTTTTTTAGTGTGTGAGTACTGTGAGTAGGAAAATGGAAGCCTTTATATATCCATTCCCTGTCTCGTCTCTCAATGAGGAACACTTTTGAATGAGCGCTGTGCACACATCCCACGTATTGTCAGGTACACTATATATACGAACGTATGT
Source organism: Oncorhynchus mykiss (assembly GCF_057628025.1). Taxonomy (NCBI): domain Eukaryota; kingdom Metazoa; phylum Chordata; class Actinopteri; order Salmoniformes; family Salmonidae; genus Oncorhynchus; species Oncorhynchus mykiss. The sequence goes on along the minus strand of NC_143044.1, from coordinate 17,786,846 downwards.
GGAGACCCCTTCAAAATAGTGAATTCGGCTTTCAGGTGTATAAAATTGAGCACACAGCCATGCAATCTCTATAGACAAATATTGGCAGTAGAATGGCCTTACTGAAGAGCTCAGTGACTTTCAATGTAGCACCGTCATAGGATGCATCCTTTCCAACAAGTCAGTTCGTTACATTTATGCTCAGCTAGAGCTGCCCTGGTCAACTGTAAGTGCTGTTATTGGGAAGTGGAAAAGTCCAGGAGCAACAACGGCTCAGCTGCGAAGTGGTAAGCCCACACAAACTCACAGAACGGGACCGCCGAGTGTCCCAAGTGCGTAGCATTTAAAAATCTTCTGTCCTCGGTTGCAACACTCACTACAGAGTTCCAAATCCGATCCATTTTTCATTTGTTTTGTCTCGTTTTCCCACACACCTGGTTCTCATTTCCCTCATCATGTGTTGAGTATTTAACCCTCTGTTCCCCCCATGTCTTTGTGTGGTATGGTTTATTGTTAGTGCTTGTGCACATTTTGTTTGACTTGTGCGTGTCGGGTTATTGTGCCCATACTTTGCATTTCTTATGCCATTGGTTTTACTATTAAACTGCTCCGGCTATTATCAAGTTCTGCTCTCCTGCGCCTGAATTCACTGCCACCAGATACGCACTCCTTACAGGTGTAAAGCTCACCGCCATTGGTGAGCTTGACTCTGGTGTCAAGTTCGTTGTATGGAGGAGACCAAGCCGCAGAGTGATATGCATACATTCTTCTTTTAATGAAGGAAGAACACTGAACAAACTAACAAAATAACAAACCGTGAAGCTATATAAACGAGTGCTGACAGGCAACTACACATAGACAAGAACCCACCAATACCCAAGGGAAAATGGCAACCTAAATATGATCCCCAATCAGAGACAACGATGAACAGCTGCCTCTGATTGGGAACCAATTCAGGCCACCATAAACCTACATATGCCTAGACTTACAAACACCCTTAGACATACAAAAACCTTAGACAAGACAAAACAAGCATACTGACCCTCGTCACACCCTGACCTAACCAAAATATTAAAGAAAACAGAGATAACTAAGGTCAGGGCTTGACATCTGGATCAGTGGAATCGCGTTCTCACGCTATACCATCTGTCAGTCTGACTGACGAATCTGGGATTGGCGAATGCCAGGAGAAGGCTACCTGCACAAATGCATAGTGCCAACTGTAAAGTTTGGTGGATGAGGAATAATGTTCTGGGGCTGTTTTTTATGGTTCGGCCTAGGCCCCTTAGTTCCAGTGAAGGGAAATCTTAACGCTACAGCATGCAATGACATTCTAGATGATTCTCTGCTTCCAACTTTGTGGCAACAGTTTGGGAAATGCCCTTTCCTGTTTCAGCATGACAATGCCCCCATGCACAAACGAGGTCCATACAGAAATGGTTTGTCTAGATCGGTGTGGAAGAACTTGATTGGCCTCCACTGTGCCCTGACCTCACTGTGCTGTACTGTTGTGCGCTGCCAGACTCCGTCAGTGCAGTCAAGTTCAAATATGCTAAATCTGACTTCATGATGTCGTCACTATCGACAATGACTAGTCAAATATCGACGATAGCTGTCAAACATCGTCGATAGATGATGCAATCGTAAAATCGCCCAACCCTACTGTTAACTCAATGCAGTGATTAGAGTGACATGGAGAGAGACAGAGTATGCTTGTGCGTGCATGGAGGTGCAGGATAGCTAGAGTACAGAGGCAAGGAGAAGATGCTTCTGAACAAAGGGCTTAGTAAACAGGGGAATGCCGAATGGCCTCATTAAAACAAACAAGCAAACAAGTGCTGGCAGGAAGACTAATCGAATGCAAAACCTTGTGTTTCATCAGACCAAGACAAGAGGCTAAGTACTGCTACACCCCCCCCCCCCCCCTCTGTCTACCTCTCTCTCTCTCCTCCTCCAACTTTCTCTCTTTTATTTTTCTCTATCTCTCTCCCTTCCCCTTTCTTTCTTTCTTTCTTTCTTTCTTTCTTTCTTTCTTTCTTTCTTTCTTTCTTTCTTTCTTTCTTTCTTTCTTTCTTTCTTTCTTTCTTTCTGTCATTATCTAAGCTGTAATCAGACACAATGCTCTTGTCATTCTGTCAGCAGGAGGTTGGTTTGTAGAGGGAGAGGGAGCGAGAGAGAGAAAGAGGCAATGACAGAACAGCTTGTGTCCAGCATTCTAATCTAGAATGATGGGTGGTTTTCACAGAGAGGTCCTGACATTAGTCCCCCATACCGCCTCTCTCTCCCACCCCCAGAGATTCCACACTCACTGCACTGCCCACACCTACCACCAAAACTCTGCTTTGAAAATCAACTTCATAATATCAGACAGGTGCAAATGTAATTGTGACTACCGAAGTAAAAAGTAATGTTCAGACCTTGGTTGTACTGTATGTCTTGTTATTTTCCTCAATCTAGCTGAAAGTCCTTCTTGTAGTGAATGATTAGGGGAGTTAAGTAAGATTTATCAAGCCAGCCATGACATCCTTCAGGACACTGCTAGCAGAGCTGCTAATGCCTTGACAATTTATAATGAGCAATGACAACATGCTCCTCAAATAAGGACTCACACCAGCTTGTAAGATGAAAGGGGAAGCTAACGCTTTACTAGCATAACGGCTTATGCTTTACTAACACTTAATTACGAGAAAATCAACAACAATATGCACAGTTTCTGAATGCTTCACACTGACATGTTAAGCATGCTAATGACATCATGATGAAAGTCAAATCCGTCTAATAACTCTGGTAGAGTTCAAGGTAGTTTATAGAGTTAGCCTACGTGTGTGTTTGAAACTTTCCATACAAAACACCATTATGATTATTGCTAGTTATTTGCTCGTACTTCCTAATGAAAGAGAATCCCATACTCCTTACATAAAGGGTTCCTTCTAGACCTGTCAGAACTGGGAAGTAGCTACGTATTCACACCAGAATGTAAGATGAAGACAGGAAAGCTTGCCCTGAGCTGAGACAGCCCAATGAAAATTCCAGCCACTGTCAGTGCTAGGCTCTCTTTCCCAATTCAAACCTTCCTTTCTGCAAATTAAGCTGTGGCAGGTGGCAGCACAGAAGGGCCCTGCTGTAATTGTGTAGTACAGAAAAAACAGGGAGGAAGTCGATCAGAAACCTCATTTGTCCTCCACTTCCCTCACTGCGGTTGTCTCTGAAATTGCTCGGGCATCCCAGAGAGTCCAGTCTCTCTCACTCTGTGCCTATGCGTCCTTCTCGGTTTGAGGAGATGTGGCCAATTTAAGAGCAGCACCAAACAGTCATGAGAAGGAGATTACCTGTTGACAGTCAAGAAGAGCCTCCACTCTTCTTCTACACAGGATGATTTTATCTTTATGCACAGTTTGGGTTTGTTCAGGTGGGATTGAGCCGGTTATTGAGGACAGGCATTCACCCTCACACACAGACAAACAGTCGGTCTGATTCTACAGTGTTAAATGTAATAGACTGTGGGAATGAGAGTGAGTGAGAGAGACAGAGATGGAAAAGAAAGGAATGATATATTGGAGGGAGGTTCACATAAGAACCTCATGCATTTTCATTTGTATGCCTTTCAAAAAGGGAATATGTTTGCATTAATATCATAGAGCAAGGAAATAGAGAGGGAGAGGTAAACATGGTAACAGTGTGTGTTTTTCTGGGAGTGTGTGTGTGTGTGTGTGTGTGTGTGTGGGGGGGGGGGGGGGGGGTCTTTGTTTGTATGACAGTATGTGTTCCTGTTTATGTGCTGTTTGTGTACTGTATGTGTGCGGTATGGTGACTCTATACTCTCACATGTATAGGACCTATCTCTATATGCATGTACAGTAACAGTCCACAGTTTGGACACACCTACTAAGAGTTTTTCTTTGTTTATTCTATTTTGTACATTGTAGAGTAATAGTGAAGACATCAAAACTATGAAATAACACATGGAATCATGTAGTAACCAAAAAAAGTGTTAAACATATCAAAATATATTTTATATTTGAGATTCTTCAAAGTAGCCACCCTTTGCCTTGATGACAGCTTTGCACACTTTGCACACTTTCACAGCTTTGCACACTGAAATTGCTCAACCTGCTTCATGAGGAATGCTTTTCCAACAGTCTTGAAGTTATTACCACATCTGCTGAGCACTTGTTGGCTGCTTTTCTTTCACTCTGCTGTTCAACTCATCCCAAACCATCTCAACTGGGTTGAGGTCAGGTGATTGTGGAGGCCATAACATCTGATGCAGCACTCCATCACTCTCCTTCTTGGTCAAATAGCCCTTAGACAGCCTGGAGGTGTGTTGGGTCATTGTCCTGTTGAAAAACAAATGATAGTCCCACTAAGCGCAAACCAGATGGGATGGCATATCGCTGCAGAATGCTGTGGTAGCCATGCTGGTTAAGTGTGCCTTGAATTATAAATAAATCACTAACAGTGTCACCAGCAAAGCTCCCCCACAACATCACAACATCACACCTCCTCCTCCATGCTTCATGGTGGGAACTACACATGTGGAGATCATTCATTCACCTATTCTGTGTCTCACAAAGACATGGTGATTGGAACCAAAAATCTCAATTTTGGACTCATCAGACCAAAGGACATATTTCCACCGGTCTAATGTCCATTGCTCATGTTTCTTGACCTAAGCAAGTCTCTTCTTCTTATTGGTGTCCTTTAGTAGTGGTTTCTTTGCAGCAATTCAACCACGAAGGCCTGATTCTTGCAGTTTCCTCTGAACAGATGAGATGACTCTGTTTACTTGAACTCAGTGAAGCATTTATTTGGGCTGCAATTTCTGAGACTGGTAACTCTAATAAAATGATCCTCTGCAGCAGAGGTAACTCTGGGTCTTCCTTTCCTGTGGCGAACCTCATGAGAGCCAGTTTCATAATAGCGCTTGATAATTTTTGCGACTGCACTTGAAGAAATTTTCAAAGTTCTTAAAATGTTCCACCATGACTGACCTTCATGTCTTAAAGTAACGGTGTACTGTCACTTCTCTTTGCCTATTTGTACTTTTCTTCCAATAAATAGGCCTATCTGCGGCCTATACCACCCCTACCATCACAACACAACTGATTGGCTCAAATTAATTAAGAAAGAAAGAAACTCCACAAATTAACTTAACTTTTAACTGTTAATTGAAATGCATTCCTCATGAAGCTGGTTGCGAGAATGCCAAGAGTGTACAAAGCTGTCATCAAGGCAAAGGGTGGCTAATTTGAATAATCTAAAATATATTTTGATTTGTTTAACACTTTTTTGGTTACTATATGTTTCCATGTGTGTTATTTCATAGTTTTGATGTCTTCACTATTATCCTACAATGTAAAAAATAGTAGAAATAAAGAAAAACCCTGGAATGAGTAGGTGTTTCCAAACCTTTGACTGGTACTATACGTCATACCTCCATTGTCTTTTCTCTGTGCAGGGTTTGCTGCCCACCCCCTTCTTCTCCCCCGGGCAGGGTCTGCCCCGCACCAGCATGCCCCAGCGCAGACAGAGTGAGTCACTACCCCCCCGCCCCCCGCCCCCGTTGCCTTGTCTGCTTCCATTATCCCCTGTCTCTGCCCCCTTTCTCTCCATCATTACTCCCTTCCTCTATGTGATCTACCCATTGCTTTCATCAGTGAAGTGGATGAGTGATGTTCAGTTCATTCACCTGAACAAAGTGTGTGTAGGGAAATCAGTAGGTAGCATGGTTGAGTAAGCAAAAGCAGTGGGTAGTTTTTGTAAATTGACTTGGATCGTTATCTGACACATGTCAGCGTGAAGTAACAAGCCTAGCTAATTACTTGGAAGAGTTTATGACACCCAAATCAAGACCTCGTCTTTTATCTACAGTACAATTACTACATGGTAATGGTGAACAGTTGGTTGTTTATCATTTACTTTAGCAAGTTCCTGAGACATTTTCATTTAAAATGAAGCAGACTAGCAATCACAGTGCAAATATTGCCATTCTTTCCTACCAAACCCCATTATTATGAATACGTTGTGTTCTACTAAAGAACTGAGGGTGACGGAGAAGAGGAGAAAAAAATAATGATAAATAAAGAGAGAAATTACATTCTTTTGATGTTTCTCTACAGGGCTCTGGTTGGGCATCATCCAAAGCATAACAGTTGGGATTTGGGGTGCATTTCCATAACCACGGCAGTCTATTGGCTGTGTTTAATTAGATTTGACAATAATAATGGGCAACCCCGCTGTCAATCAAAGGGGTGCATTTGTCGGGTTTGGCATCATTGACACTTCAAGGTCCTAATTCAACTAGAGTCTTAGGAGGGAGGGAGGGAGAGAGGGAGGGAGGGAGGGAGGGAGGGAGGGAGGGAGGGAGGGAGGGAGGGAGGGAGGGGGAGAGAGAGAGAGAGAGAGAGAGAGAGAGAGAGAGAGAGAGAGAGAGAGAGAGAGAGAGAGAGAGAGAGAGAGAGAGAGAGAGAGAGAGAGAGAGAGAGAGAGAGAGAGAGAGAGAGAGAGAGAGAGAGAGAGAGAGAGAGAGAGAGAGAGAGAGAGAGAATTATGCATGCAGTCATTAAAACATTGTGGAATTCAGGAGAGATAAAAAAGGAAAGGGCAGAGTCAAAAGAGAAGTGAAGTGACTCATGTTTCTCAATGGAGTAATGTTGTTGTGGAGCTCCTGTTGTCAATGCTAGATGTAAACAACTCGGTTGGGGTTTCTTGCTTGTACAATATTGGATTTTAGAGAGGAGAAGTGTGGGCAGGAGTTAGGATGACATGAATACAGTAGATGCACTGGATGGCCAAATGCCCTGGCTTCTGAGCTTGCACTGGATTGAGCTTGTTTGCAATGAACTATTTAACCCTTGAATTCCGGTGTGATGTAAGTGTGTCTGTCCTTTTCTGTGCCTGATTGGGAGACTGAGTCAGTATGATGGAGTGGTCAAAGTACTTGTTTGTAAAAATGTGGATGCCATTGAAGATGTCATCACTCATTGATGCAATTGCTCCTTTTCAGCTACCAAACTCTGTTAACCCTGTTTTAACAGTGTCTGTGCATGCGTGTTTGCATGCATGGAAGCGTGCGTCCTAGATGTGTGCGTGCATGTCTGTACTGTGCATACATGTAAATGTGTGTGTGTGTCTCTCTTCCTCTGTCAGTCTGCTTTCTGCTACTGTGCCTCATCTCCTATCTCTCTCTCATCCCATCTATAGAGTGATTTCAGTGCCAATTTGATTTGAATTGCATAATTTTGCATTTGTATTAGGATAATCATTTAATATTTGTGGATTCGTAATGTACAAATTTAATCATTGATTTCATAAATTGAAGAGCGTACCGTAAACTCACTCCGTAGCTAGCTTGATATTTTTAGAGAGCTCAAACGGTTAGTACATTGTCAAGGAGGGTGGTCATGTGTGTTTGTGAGGCAGAGGTCCTGAGTTCGAGAAGAGTCTTAGCTCTTTTTCATAATTGCTTATAGCCAAAATTGTGGAAATGCTAGAGTCCCCCAAAAAATGTAAATTCAACATGCCACATTGGCTTCAGAAACCAACAGAAGCTTCTGTTTTCCACATAACACATTTGATTCTATCTGTTCTCTACCATTCCTGTCTGTCAAATTACCAGGATGTTGTCTCAGGTTTTGAATCTGAATTTGAAAACTGAATCTGAATGCATCTGAAAAGTTGAATATATAGTATAATGACTCGCTAGGCGTGGCTGATAGAAAGGCATCGAGGAGAAACAGACAGAATTCCAATACACAGGGGCACAGCATAAATCAGGGTATTTATTCAAAATAAAGGTTCACAAAGCTGGTTCTCAAACATTAACTGAAAACAAAACACTCTCCCACTTTACTTAACTGAACCTAGAGTTAGCCTTAACTTCAAAATAAAACAAGCTGGGCTGCTACCCAGCTTACCAACTTCACTTGTAGTCCGGTCACTTCTTCTTGCGAAGAACCCAATGACCAGGACATCAAACAAATGTCTGTAGGGCTCAGCCTCCGGCGTCCACCAAGGGCTCCCCTGTGCTGCACTGAAACAGCCCCTGAAAATGTGCAGCCTAACGAGGCAGAGTGGCCTCAGGTCTGTGCGTAGCCCTGTAGCCTACAATGCTGGTTGTGGGGCTTGACTGATGCTTTAAACAGTGGCTTTCCCCGGCCACATCACAGAGGGTGCCACAATAGTTTGTTAACTTGACAATTAATGCAAAAATTATCAAAGACAGCCTCCCGGGTGACGCAGTGGTCTAAGGCACCAGAGACTCTGGGTTTGAGCCCCGGCTCTGTCGCAGCCGGCCGCGACCGGGAGGCCCATGGGGCGGCGCACAGTTGGCCTAGCGTTGTCCGGGTTAGGGAGGGTTGGCCGGCAGGGATATCCTTGTCTCATCGCGCTAGGTGTACGGTGTTTCCTCTGACACATTGGTGCGGCTGGCTTCTGGGTTGGATGCGTGCTGTGTTAAGAAGCAGTGTGGCTTGGTTGGGTTGTGTTTTGGAGGACGCATGGCTCTCGAACTTCGCCTCTCCCGAGTCCGTGCGGGAGTTGTAGCGATGAGACAAGACAGTAACGACTAACAATTGGATACCACCAAATTGGGGAGAAAAAAAATCTAAAATTATCAAAGACTCCAGTCACCCAAGTCATAGACTGTTCTCTCTGCTTCTGCATGGCAAGCGGTACTGGAGTGCCAAGTTTAGGTCCAAAAGGCTCCATAACAACTTCTATCCCCAAGCCATAAGACTGCTGAACAATTAATGGCCACCCGGACTATTTGCATTGACCCTCCCACTCCTTTGTTTTTACACTGCTGCTACTCGCCGTTTATATGATATCTACCATTTTGAAACTGAACATATAATTATTGAATTTGAATATTCAATTAAATTGAAATATCATTTTTAAACTGAATGCAATATTCCTTTAGTTTCAAATCATGAAAGACAAGTTACATTTATGAATTCAATGATTCAATTGTGCATTACAAATACAAAAATATTAGTTTCAAATTCAATATCCTAATACAAATTCAAAATGATGGAGTTCAATTACAATTTGAGTTGGTACTGAAATTACTCCATACCATCTCTCTCTACATCACTGCCAAAGTGTGGTACAGTAAGCAGTTTCCCATCTCTCTAACCTCTACCATCACCCTGGGCCCTGCACGCTGGCATGGCATGACATGGCACGATGAAAGCATGCCAGTGTTGATGTGCAGATGCATGCTGTGGGTTGATTTTGGAGTCTACCTAGTGTTCCTGCCAGACCTGCGATAACTATATTTTTTAAATATGCTTTGTGGAAAGTAACTATTTTATGGGGGGAACACATAATTACTTTGGAGGTGACTATTTTAATTAAGATCCCAAAAAATGGCTACTTTTGAAAACTATTTGAATACAGATCTCAGAAAATGACTACTTTTTCAAAAATATTTGAATACAGATTTGAGAAAGCAACTACTTAAAAAAATGTTTGAATACAGATCTCAGAAAGTGAATACTTAAAAAAAATATTTGATTGAATGACTTTAACTAATGGTGGGTTGTGTCTGGAACAGAAACTGTTGGATTAGCCTCCTTCAACTAAAGGCAGGGATGTATCAGGAACTACATAAAGAGATTGAATAGAGTAAAAATGTATATTCCATTCTATCTGACAGAAGTTCATATGTGATGTACACAATATATTTATATCTCAACATTCTCAGTGAATTGATAGTAATGTGTTTATTTTTGTTTTTAATTCATAGCCACAAATACAGCCTTCCAGCCCCAGCCACCACGAGCACCTCACCCAAGAAAGACTAGTAAAAACAGCCCACACCGAGGGCCACAGTGACCCCCAGAGAGGGAGGAGGACCAGGGAAGATGGATCCCACTGCACAGACTCTGACCCACCCACTGGAAGCCTGGCCATGGGTGTGGACTCTCCACCAGTGCCTGACCCAGATGAATTGAGTGTGCTGCTTAGCACCCAGCTCAACAAACATATCAGCGAGTGGCCTGGAACCACCCCCAGTCCCACCCAGGGGCTTGCTGCAGCCAGCAGCCCAACCCCAGGAGCTCTGTCCAGGCCAGAGGGAGGGCAGCGAGCCTCTCCATTGGGGCCACAGGGCCCTGGCTGCCCTCGCATCCTGCAGCCGCCACGCCTCCACAAGCGTGTGTCCATTCCGGCTCTGCCTCAGGGGGGCACTAATGGCTCTCTTCTTCGATCGGAGTCTTCAGCGCTGCTGGCCAACCACAGGACTGCTGCCGCCTCCCTCCAGGGGCCTGCCCTGCTTCAATTCTGGTCCCCAGGCGGTGAGCCCGTCTCTGGACCACGGGGTGCTCGCTAAGCCCCATGCTCTGGGGGTCAGGAGGGACCTTGGGAGAACCAGCCCTCCTAGCCCTAATCTGGAAATGCCAGACCTGGGACTGCTCAGAGCCAGAGTCTTGGTTCCCCCCAGCCTCTCACGCATCCCAATGCCAAAGATCCACTGAAGTGTTCACATGAATCAAACATGACATGTTATATACTGTATAACATCCCTCCTCTTCCACCTCCTCGTGGTTCCTGCTCACCATGTGTGTGTCCATATGTGCGTGTGCCCACAGCTCCTTATGGACATTCAGGAACTGCCCTTAACTATTGTTTGAACTTCTGCTGAACTGAACAGAATATGTAGCATAGTCCTGTCTTAAAATTTACGAAATGCAAAGGTACAGTGCACATCTATTCAAAATGGCACCTACAGGTTATGACTGAGATACACTGAAGGACTGTTTTATCCTTTATAAAATGTCCAGTCACTTGCTAAGCAGCCTTTTATTGCACATTGTCTTATGCAGAAAAAGAATGACTAACATTCATAGTTTCTCTTTGTTAATCTCTCACATGTACTGTACATGTTTTTTGAAAGAATGTTCCACTCAACTCTACTCAAACTCACATGGGTCCTTCCATTGAAACAGCAGCACTACAGACTACAGGCTTACATGACCTCAGAAATGTTAAATTCCTCCCAGAGCGTAAAAAATGAATGAAAGAAAAAAAGCAGATTGGGGAAAGAAATAAGGAGTGGACTTTTCTGCTTAAACAGGGAAATGGGTTTAAAGAACAATCGTTCACTAGAAAGTTTAAAGTATTTCCTCTAGAGTATGTCCTTCCACTAAACTCCCTGATGTACCTCTTTCAGACCAAGTGACAGGTACCACTAAACTCCCTGATGTACCTCTTTCAGACCAAGTGACAGGTACCACTAAACTCCCTGATGTACCTCTTTCAGACCAAGTGACAGGTACCACTAAACTCCCTGATGTACCTCTTTCAGACCAAGTGACAGGTACCACTAAACTCCCTGATGTACCTCTTTCAGACCAAGTGACAGGTACCACTAAACTCCCTGATGTACCTCTTTCAGACCAAGTGACAGGTACCACTAAACTCCCTGATGTACCTCTTTCAGACCAAGTGACAGGTACCACTAAACTCCCTGATGTACCTCTTTCAGACCAAGTGACAGGTACCACTAAACTCCCTGATGTACCTCTTTCAGACCAAGTGACAGGTACCACTAAACTCCCTGATGTACCTCTTTCAGACCAAGTGACAGGTACCACTAAACTCCCTGATGTACCTCTTTCAGACCAAGTGACAGGTACCACTAAACTCCCTGATGTACCTCTTTCAGACCAAGTGACAGGTACCACTAAACTCCCTGATGTACCTCTTTCAGACCAAGTGACAGGTACCACTAAACTCCCTGATGTACCTCTTTCAGACCAAGTGACAGGTACCACTAAACTCCCTGATGTACCTCTTTCAGACCAAGTGACAGGTACCACTAAACTCCCTGATGTACCTCTTTCAGACCAAGTGACAGGCACCAC